>NC_141053.1:11168000-11378000 GCF_041138505.1 Cibotium barometz
TCTGGGTTTGATGGGTGGATCGGCCCTCGGAGTGCTGGTATGGAAGAAGTCGGTGAGAGCTCTCTGTGTTGGTACTCGAGCAATTACAATTGATCTGGATCTCACCAGGGAGTCCCTGTGTCTACGGAGCTCTAGAAGAAAAGTCCTAGGCATCTCTGATCCGGGAAGTCCATGATCCTGGAAAGTGGTGCGAACCGAGCTTGGAAAAGGCAGTGGAACCTCCCTCGAATCTCATAGTATACAGGGCATCGGCATATGTAATGATCCTCTGTCTGGGGCCTTGTGTGACAGAGCCGGCATATCCTGTCCTCTGGTGCGATCGCCCTAGGCCCATATCTGGTAGTCTCCACCCTCAGTTGGTGGGACGACGTGCGGATCTGGCCGATTGCACATCTCACCCCAAAGGATAGGTGTGTGTCCATGTGCGTGGGCAGATGATGAACCCATCCTCTATCAGGCATAGGAGGGGATCTCTGTAGAAGACCATCTTTGTCCCCAGTGGACAACTAGGTGAACTCCATGTTCTCTCTGTATCTAGTCTGACAATGTCCTTCCTGATAACCTTGTTCCGCTCTGCGCGGTTGAGAGCAAATCACGGTGCCTCCATGCTGTACTAGAATGGGGGGTTCCCTCCATCTGCATACCGTGCGTGGCAAACCAAGTGCCTACCTGTGCATACCAGCACTCTATCTCCTTCAAGTGTCATCATCCCATCGGTTGCTGAGAGTGGAGACAGCAAGATATGGGCTGGGGGCAGCTGCACCAGAGGACAGAATATGCCAGCTTTGTCACAGAGAGGCTGAGAGAAATGAAATGAAAAAAATCGAAATCTGTATTAACGTCTTCAAAAGGCCAAAATGACCTATGAGACCAAAAGTTACAATAATCTGGTCAGATGAAGTACAAATGTCAGTGGTGTGTAACAGAAAAAAGTGAGAAAAGATCTAAAGATCTATAGATCTAGAGATCAAGAGTAACATGGGAAAATGGGAAATAGGGGAAACCTGGGAAGCTACTAAGAGGGGACGAAAGTGTCCACTCAGAGACATCTTTGGGCGTGTGAGGCTCGTGAATGTGTGAGGGTATAGACGGCCCTCAGTGGATGAAATCCCTCATAGGTTGCTGAAGAGAGAGAGAGAGAGAGAGAGAGAGAGAGAGAGAGAGAGAGAGGTGGGGGGAGGGAGGGAGATTTCTTAACATGGCAAGAAAATCATGACAATTTCTGACATTTCATGGCTGCAGGTGGTTATAGCAGCGGAATCTGGAGGAGCATTAGGAGGATTAGTAAGGCAGCTCTCTATAGATCAATTTGAAAATGAGGGACGCAGGGTGAGCTATGGGACTCCTGAGAGTGCTAATGCAGCAAGGAAGTTGTTGGATAGAGAGATGTCTGTTAATAGTGTATCCAAGAAGGTAACTGAAAATGTTGATGCAAGAGCTCTCGTCCTTAATGAACCCTGTTTCATGGAGTACTCCATAGGTCAGCTCATTAACATGTACATATATAAGATTTTCTTGCCTTGGTAAATTTTTGCAGGTGATAGAACAATTGTTAAAACCACGTGGTTGGAAGCCTCCTGTGCGAAGGCAGTTTATTCTAGACTGTGGAGCAATTGCAGAACTGTGTGATGCAGCACAGAACATTTTTGCTCGAGAGCACAGTGTTCTGCAAATTAGAGCTCCTGTAAAAATATTTGGTGATCTGCATGGTCAGTTTGGTGATCTGATGCGGTTGTTTGATGAGTATGGTTCCCCATCGACTGCTGGAGATATAACGTGAGGCTACAGAAATCTAAGTTGTCTTTTCAATGATACTTTAAATGCTGAAATCTTACAATGGATGGAGCCCCCGCATGCCCATGACACGGTAGATGCTGCTGAAGGAGTGGATGCTTAAATGCAGAGGAGATGGGGCCCTATTAATAGCCTCCCTATTGGCCAGTTTTTATTCATTTGTTGCAGCTTGGTATTTGTAACTAGTTGTTAGCAAGCTGCAGCCAGGTGAGCAACAGTAAATGTTGGCTACTCAAGTGCTGCCTTCCATGTCGCAGTCAACCTGCTATTGCTGCACCAAGCTTCCTTTCTATGCGGTTTCGCCGTGCACACCCCTCCCCGCACCCCCCCTCCCGGTGCCCCCAAAAAAGAAAAACTACAAAGCTCCACCAACTCCACCTGATGCTACTTGGCCGAATGAGGTTTATCCAGGGATTTTTCAGACCTTGCTACCCACTGTGCCATGTGTTCTTGCTGTGTTGCCAGCTGTGCAGTCCTATGTGTGCTGTCATGTCCAGTCTGAGCATTGCCATCAGCCTTAGTCTGATTGCTGCCACCAGCTCCACCTACTGCTGTCTGGCTGAATGCATTTTATGCCTGGCTTTGGTGCCAGATCCTACTGCCCATCAACCCTGGGTCCATGCTGTCTTGTTGCAATCAAGTTTACCCTGAGCTCCTGAAATTAGGTCCAGACATACTTGTGCTCAGACATGGCTTCCCTGATAATGGCGGGCCTCACAAATCAATGAGCTGGCAAGATTCCGTTTCGAGTTTTGGGCCATTTCTAATGCACATATGGTAGCATTTCCATTTTCAATTTTTATCCCCCGTGACTGTTTCTGTCAGACCAATGGGCTTCTTCACTACTCAGGTGCTTGATTTTGCTATAGAGTCCTGTGCTCCACCAGGCTTTTATTCTATTCTATTGTTTGTGACTTGATTTCAAAGCAAGGCAAGAAGTTTGATGCCAGTCAGCTGTTTTGTGCCTTTGCTTCCTTAGGTATATTGATTACCTCTTTCTTGGTGACTATGTGGATCGTGGGCAGCACAGCTTAGAAACCATCATTCTACTGCTTGCTCTCAAGGTTGGTTGGTGGCTTGGCAATGTTTTGTGATGAAGGTTTGCTAACATGGATGGGTGGGGGATTTTAACTTGAGATGATTTGAACAGGTTGAATATCCTCAGAATGTACATTTGATTCGGGGAAACCATGAAGCTTCTGACATCAATGCCCTTTTTGGTTTTCGAATGGAGTGTATTGAGCGAATGGTATGCTAAAAGTTGAGCTATTATTGAGTTTTTTTCTTTATTTCACTCAAAACATTAGTGTTTGCAGGGGTCTAATCCCTTTTTTTGTTGTCACCTGAAACATGGTGGATAGGGTGAAAATGATGGAATATGGGCTTGGCACCGCATTAACCAGCTATTCAATTGGCTTCCCTTAGCTGCTACTATTGAGAAGAAGATAATATGCATGCACGGTGGGATTGGCCGTTCTATAAATCATGTGGAGCAGATTGAGAGTCTGCAACGACCTATCACCATGGAGACAGGGTCAGTCGTGCTAATGGATCTACTGTGGTATGGTTTTATTCTGATCAAATCTGCTAGTTAATGGCTTTTCCACAAGTTGCATGCAACTGAGTTTGTAGTGTTATTATTAAGTAATATACCCCCCTATTCCTTCTTGTCCAGGTCTGATCCAACTGAAAATGACAGTGTAGAGGGCTTACGGCCTAATGCAAGAGGGCCGGGCCTCGTCACATTTGGGGTACCTTCTATGCACCTTGTCTAGGGAACTCCTCCTGGGTCTCTTTTAGCATCAAATGAGGATGTTTGTTGGTCTCTCCCATCAAGTATGGTTAGGAAAGAGCTTGTGGATCTTTATTCTGCGTGAGGTGGGGCTTCATGCATGACCCTTAACTATCATGTGTTCATCTGCTTTTCTGAACAGCCTGATCGAGTGATGGAGTTCTGCAAGAACAATAATTTGCAGTTGATTGTAAGGGCGCATGAGTGTGTCATGGATGGTTTTGAGCGGTTTGCGCAAGGCCACTTGATCACGTTGTTTTCAGCCACTAATTATTGTGGTAAGGCTAGGTTTTTTGGTTGATTAAATCTTACTAATAGTTAACCATTCTACTGCCCGTAGACCCATATGCCGGGCTGCACCTAGCCAAGCACCAATGGGGTGCCTTCAGCGGGGTTTGAAACCCTGACCTCCTGGTCAAGAGGCACAAATGCCGCTGGGCTACAAGCCCCTTGGCGTGGTAAGGCTAGGTTAATGTAATGGTTTGTGTAAGCAAAAGATAGTGCATTGGGTTCCTTGAGTACCTGTGAAGTGGAAAAATTGGTTGCAGGTACTGCAAATAATGCTGGAGCCATCTTAGTTCTAGGACGAGATTTGATTGTGGTACCAAAGCTTATCCATCCCCTTCCTCCTACGGTGCTCTCTCCAGATACCTCTCCAGAGCATCATGCTGAAGACACATGGATGCAGGTAGAATTGTTCACAACTGTAATCATACTAGAAAATGAAATCCTTTTTGCTTCTACGTGCCTCGTCACTCATGCAGGTCTCTGATATTGTAGGAGTTGAACACTCAAAGGCCTCCAACACCCACGCGTGGCAGGCCGCAAACAGTCAATGATCGCAATTCTTTGGCTTGGATCTAAGGGACTTGATTAGGCAGGCAGGCTGCAAGCAGTTAATGAACTAATTCTTTGGCTTGGATCTGAAGGGGATTCCATTCTTCTATCCTACAACGTTTCCAAGTAACCCTCCCATGCAGATTGGAGATGTCAGGAGCATTGCTTTGTATACATGTAGTCTTGTGAAGCATATGCCTTGGCTTACAGACAGGGTGTGGAATCTAACCTAGACTGTGCACACTTGCACAGGCTTAGAGGCGAGGTGCATGATGATCAGAGTCTTTTTTTAAGGAAGATTGATTCACTCAGAGGAATTCAAGTAGTGCTTCTACTTACAAGGTGCTTCTGGACAGTGTGAACAGGCTTTCCGTGGAGGTTTACAAAACCTGTTGATAACAGGTATATTGGGGATGCATCCACATTTCAGTCTTCGCGTGTGGAATGCTGTTCAGTTTAGCTTAGATTTTGTGCAAGTCTACCTCTGTACTTCTCAAGTGAATCAGGCTCTCCTCCATGATGCAGAGATGCTTTGAAGAGTCTTGGGGTGCTAGCTGTGGTTACATTTGGGTTTAGTGGTGGTGCAGCTCTGAGTACATCTGACAAACGAAGTTGGAAACCTTCCTGGTGTCAGAAATCTTGATCAGCTGGAGTGCAAAGCTGGATTTCTAGCTTGTAAGCAAGAAGGATTACTTCGTTTTGCAGGCAACAATAAACACTTTTCTGGCTACCATAGTAGCAGAAAAGCTTCATGCATTCTTGTTTGATAGGCTTGAGCAGGGCACAGTAGGTTGGCCATGCAAGCAAGTAGTGTGTAGCATGCTTTGCTGTTAGTGCAAGCATTGAGTCAAAATTTTTTATTTGTTAAATATCTGGAAATTATGCGGATGTAAGCTATAATGGAAATACAAATCACCATTGTAGTATTTCAAAAAAGTGTGCTGATTCTTGCAAATCATGTCGCGTAGGCCATTCATATGTCTTCAGACAACTTGTGGTGGAAGAAGAAGTTACCAGTTAAGAGCTCTCCAAAAAGGGGTTCTAAGCTCATTTGTGGAGATGTTTGGTAACCAGTTGAACTCTATAGAGATCATGTGCTGCTTCAACTAGTAAAGCTTGTCCTCCTATGCATAAGAAGAGAACACGGAGACCAGGCACCCTGCTCTTCTCCTTGGAGATGCTAAAGGTGGCATATTGTGGAGTGCTCTATCAACTTGATGTGGGTACTGGCACACGCTTGAAGGTTTGTGTGGTTAATACACTGGTTCTGAAGGTGGTACAAAATGCAGATTTTTTGTGGAATCACACCGTTCATCTTAACTTGGTCAAAACTCATTCCTTCACCCTGCTTCTCTCTTTCAAGTTTCCATAATCGTCGTGTCCGTGCCAGTACAATGCTCCCGTGAAATGAAATCTGAGCTGTAGATAACTGGCTGTTTTCCTGCACACTTTGATCAACGGGTTAAAGCAAAAGTGAAGGACATAGCATAAATCAGCCCAAGCGCTGAGCAATAACCCAAATCCTAATCTTCCATTTAGTGAAAGACCATACATACCATTTCTCTGTAAAAGCACTCTTCCTTCACAACTGTCCTACCGTAAAAGCGCATTTCTCTGTAAAAGCACTCTTCCTTCACAACTGTCCTACCGTAACGACCCCCAGCAGTGATACCCTGTGCATATGCCCACTTAACATCACCCCCAAATTTGAATAATGTAAGTTCTGTTGATTTTCATGTCTCCAATTTTACAAGCATGCAAAACAATTTGCATTTAATATGACTTTTGCATTCAATGACCACGTTCTACACTTGAAGACAGTAATTTCATTTTCGTTAGCTGTGGCTGTGGCTGTGGCTGTGGCTGTGGCCGTAGCGGAGTGTCTCCTGTCCTACCTTCTGCTTGTTTCTTGCAAACTCTCTCTCTACTGTTCACTATTCTATCATCTTACAACGGACGACTAAAAATGCTGTTATAATACTCCAACTTTGTGATGCGAGGGTAGCAGTTTTAAACTTCTCTTGCCTGCGTCGAACTTGGTAGCTGCAAAAGCTAAAGTTGCCTAGGTCATCCAAATGTAGCTTTGCAAATGACAATCTCTGATTGATGACCAGTGCTGATGGCCATTTGCATTACAATCACAGTTGGGAAGGAGCATGGCCATTTGCATTACAATCATAGCTGGGAAGGAGCTCTTGGGTTGATTTCTGTTCTCTCCACAGCACTTTCTAAAACCTGTTGTATGCAAGGTGACAACAGCCATGACAAAATGAGAAGCCCCGCTCAAAAGATCTTATAGGACCATTGTGATTTATTTCTTGCAAGCTTTGCCTTACATCATTGTGTATTTCTTGCAACGTGACTAGCCAATATTCACACTACTTCTGCTAAACTTAAAAATGGTCCATCCTCTATTACTAGACTTAAGCAAGTATATATTTGAAGTCCTTAGAATTTTCCTATTTGATATTAAGCTCAAAGTAAGGCCGCTTTATATGTTCCAGCATTATCTTATAAAGTGTAATTGCTCGTTCGAGCAGGTAATATGGCATACCGCCTTACCCTAGGTCGGGTGGGTGAAACCACGTTAACCATATTGAACTTGTTAGCGATGCCAAATTTAAGAGTATACCTTAGTCTTGCAAAATCATGTGTCATTGGGCCTTACCTTAGAGCTGTAATTGCAACTTCTTGATGTGGGAGCGCTAGCTCATCGCATCCTCACTCCATTGTCACACTAGAATGCACCTTTGCTAATGGGGTGGTGAAGGTAGAGTCCTCTCTATACCTATACGAAGGTAAAAAAGACATGAAGATACTCTCTCAAAAAAGACTGGGAAAGAATGAGAACTAATCCAAGAGGAAAACCTACAAATAAACCTATCTAGTATGCATCAAGCAAGCAAGATTCAATAGCATACATGTAAGTAAGAACATAGAAGAGAAGAGATCATAAGTATTGTATTGAAAGGGAATAATTTTTATTGCTTTTAGTGTTAAAAATGACTTATATACAAGTGACTAGTTTTCACACTAAGCTGGCCAAATTAAAAAAATGGTATAGCCTCTTAAGTAAGTGTCTATAAGAAGTCCTTAGAACTTTCCTATTTGACATTAGTCTCAAGGTAAGGCCACTTTATATGTTCCATTGCCGTATGACAAAAAATAAGTGTCCGTTTAAGTGGGTAAGATGGCAAAAAGCCTTTCGATAGGTGGAGCGGGTGAAATCATGTTAGCCTATATAGAGTGATATTCCATTCATGAGTCGTGATCAAACTCAAGAACCATCCTCTTTGTTGGTGATTGTGTCACATAATGAAGCCTCTACATCCGGAACTCCTTTATGCCAAATGTTCTCAATGGGAAGTAAAGCTTCTACATCCTAAAGACCTCAATCCAAACTCTTGTCATCATAGACGAGGCCTCCAGAACTCCAAGGACTTAGCCTTGAATTACTCCTCTCAATTTACATCACCACTAATGCACCCTGACCTCATGCTATGATCAAAATGATTAATGGTGGTGGTGGTTGTCCGAATCAATTCTCTCTCTCCAAGGATACTACTTTGACAAATATTAAAGTTTAGAACCCAGGCATACTCAAATAAGCCAACCTACCGACCCAAGAAGAAACCAAGGCAATGAAACATATCGTGCATTTTAAGAAAACATAATAGTGGAAGTAGGATCTTCACAATATGAAGCACTGAATTGCTAAAAGAAGTGAGTAAAAAATATTACTTCTTGCAAACTTTGATTACAAACTGATGGTGTGGTTGCTCACCCGTGTACTCTTGGTAAGGAGCATTGATGGCGATCTAGACAGACTCTAGATAGAGGATGTCTTTGTTTACAAGAGTGCTTGAACACAATGAACTCAATGATGAAAAAATACTGTCATACTAGTCTATATATAGTGTCCAATGTCGGCATAGGAATAGGTTAGCCATGTCAGCCACCAACCCACGACTTGGTCCAAAGGTACTATTGAGATTACAAGCTCGATGACCGCTAGATCCAGGCATGATATGTGCTGGCATGGAAGATAGTAGCATGTGGCCGCGTCCAGCTGGCCGCAATGTGTGGACATTAGGTAGGGTTATTTGGTGTGTGAACACAGCACATATATGTGTGGTGTGTGTAGTCCTCTTCTATTATGCATTGTGTGAGAGTGGATATGGATTCTCTCTATGGTTAGGGTTACACTAATGGATTAGGGTTTGCTCTCATGCATGTGTGCTCTCTCTTATTATCCGTCTTTTATCATGGTATCAGAACCTGGTGCTCTCTATTAGGGTTTTGTAAGTGAGTAAAGAAGAGGAAAAAAATTTGTTTTGGAGCTATCCATTGGAGCTCGGGGCTCGGAGCTCGGAGCTTGGAGCAAAGAGAAGCTTGGAGCACACCCCCACCCACTCAACAGATCTAAAATCTAAGGACCACGGGTAAACAAAGCTAAACACCCTTGAGCGGATTATTGCAAGTGATTTCACACAAGCAGAGCAGGATTTGAGTTGACCAAAGCAAGTGAAAATTTTGGTTTTTTTCAAGCTTTAATGGAAAGCTTGAGAGCTTGATTGGAAGAGGCAAATGCATATAATAGTTGAAGGACACATGTATCTGGCATTGGTGAATGGAATAGCAATGCATGTTCAATCCCTTACTTGATTTGGAGTAAATCTATGTGATATTGAAGAGGTCAAATTTTGGTTTTTGAGTTGCATAAGAACAGAGGATGTATGCAAGAAATTGGAGCCATTGGAGGGTCAACCTATGTACATTGGTGTGATTACGGTATAGCATAAGGTCCCATATCTCATCCCATATGCTTGCCACACTCAACCATGTCATTGTGGAGTAATAAAATCATCAACAAAGAGGCCAGAAATTAGTGTTGAAATCCACGGTGGAGAAGAAAAATTAAAGCAAGCCCAAATGGATATATATCATGCATAATGAGCTTACCAATTGGACCCTACATATGTATGTATCTTTTGATAGAACCCACAAGCACTAATTTGGGTGCAATGATGCAAAACAAGATGGATTAAATAGGATTAGTAGAGCTGTTAAATTGAGATTAGTGAACAGAGCTTCACTAAATTAGTAATTACTCTCTCCTCTTTCAAAGTTGGACTAATTGATACGAAGCCAATGAATGCCTAGGCCTAAGATTCGGATGCATATCGAGTGAATTGGAAGCGGATTAGTGCTAGGTATATAATAGTTTATAGGTTCCCAACCAAAATAGAGAGCTAATTTTGGCATGTATAGGTTCCCAACCAAACTAGAGAGTTAATTTTGGCACTTTATGAGATCAGTGATGTTTATATGCTACATGGAGGATGCACGGATGTCAATGCATATCGTCCACACTTGATTTGATCATTTTCTAGTGTTTTGGAAGATAGGAAGGCTCAAAAAAACCTGTCATCACAACAAGGCAAAGTGTAGCTCAAATGCTATGTGGATGATCTTGTATATGCATAATACGAGCAAATTAAAGGTTTTTGAAAAGTTGACTGTTTCGGATGCATTTCTGAGAATTTGTGAGCGGTGCCAGGTTGTTTTCAGCATTTGCAAACAGTGTTTTTGAGTCCAGGAAGTTATCGCTAACATTTGTGGACTGTGTGGACAGCATTGGTGCCGAGGTTTATGTATGTATGTGCATGTTTGAGTTGATTATTGGAAATCCTCAGTGAACATTGTGGTAAACAAAGTGAGCGACAATCCTGATAAAATTGTTGGTGTGAGAAGCTTGATAGGCATAACTTTTGCCTTTGGAAGTATCGTATGACAAATTTTCTCAAAGGCAAAGGCCTATGGAACTTGATGATAGGCGATGAGGTGGAGCCAAGGGTTTCCCAAATGAATGCAACACCTGCCCAACTTACAACACATCAAAATTGGACAGAGAGGGCCTTCAAAGTGTTGCATTACTTCTCAATATGTGTTACAAACACCATGTTATGCCATATACAGGATACACATAATCCCAAGGATGCATGGGATACTTTGGTAAAGTTGTATGATATGACTACAACACCAAAGAAGATGCTATTGAAGTAGAAGATTCATGGTGTGACTCACAGCAATAGAAGTGTAAATGATTATGTGCAAGAAATCAAAGAATGTGTTGATGCACTAGCATCTATTGGTGCTCCTATATGGATGATAATGACTTAGTAGCCATTACATTGAATGGGTAAAGAGTACAAGGCATTTGAAACCTCTATTAGGGTTAGAGGTGGAGACTCCCCCCTAGACTTTGATGAGCTTGGGTAAAGAGAGTACAAGGCATTTGAAACCTCTATCAAGGTTAGAGGTCGAGACTCCCCAGACTTTGATGAACTGATTTCATTGCTTATTGTGGAAGAGATGGAACTTGAATTAGGTGCCTCATCTAGCACAAATGAAAATGCAAGGGATCAAGCATTTTATACTTATCGTGGTGCTAGAGGCAGGGGGAGATTCAGTCCAAGAGGACGTGTAGGTGGCCGTGGTTTGGGAGGATAGGTCACCACAGTCTCAACTTAATTTTAGCCATCATTCGGTGCTAGAGGTGGTCATGGTTATGCTCCTCAAAGAGGTCGAGGTAATGCTCGTGGAAGAGGTCGTTGTTGTTGGCAAAGAGGTCGAGGTAATGCTCGTGGAAGAGGTCATTGTTGGCAAGGCCAATAATCATCTATGCAGCATGTGGATTGTCACAATTGTGGAAAGTTTGGTCACATGGCATGTGATTGTTATCGCAAACCACATGGTTTAAGAGGGGTTAGAGCACATGGTGAAAATTATGCACATGGTGAAAATTTTGCATCCAACAGTCATGATGGTAGTGTAAATTATTTGTTTGAAATGAAGCATGTAGTGGGTTCCATGATGACACATGGAGACAATGAGTATATATGGTATATGGATTCAGGAGCATCAAATCACATGACTTGCCATGGTGAATGGTTTGAGCATATGAAACCAATGGATGAAAAAGTATATGTGGAGATAGGTGATGACACTTAGCATGCTATCACTCATGGTGGGAGTGTGCCATTGGTGATGTATAATGGTGAGGTGATGTCTATGTTAGATGTTTTATATGTGCCTTCTATTATTACAAAGAGTTTGGGTTTTGTTGGTCAAATGGTTGAGCAAGGATTACAGGTATGATTAAACGAGCATGGTTGCTTTGTTGAGGACTTTAAGAATGGTTATAGAGTTATTGCCAAGGGCAAGAAGGAAGGCAAGTTATTCAAATTGGATACAGGTATTCTAGAGTTGAAGTCGGCTATGATTTCTAAAAGCCGTAATGTGGTACAAGATATTGAGATGTGGCACAAATGTAGTGGGCATGTGAACATACAAAAGTTGAAGAATATGCAATCAAGAGGCATAGTTGGTGGGCTGCCCAGATTTAAATATGATGGGAGTATGCATGTATGTGATACTTGTGCCAATTTGGAAAGCAAGCAAGGTTGTCATTCCCTTGAGAAAGCAACATGAGTAGCAGGCCACTTGAGATTGTTCAGTGATGTATGGGGGCCTGCACAAATCCCATCCATTAGTGGCAGTAGATACCATGTAACCTTCATTAATGATGACTTGGATCTACTTTCTCAAAAGAGAAGAGTGAAGTGTTGGCAAAGTTCATGGATTTCAAAGCATTTGCAGAAAAGCAATATGGTTGTTGAATCAAATCCTTGAGGACAGATGGAGGTGGTGAATACACCTCACATGCATTTGAGGACTTCTTGAGGAAGAATGGCATCAGAAGGCAGCTTTCGTATAGGTACACACCTCAACGAAATGGTGTTGCTGTGAGAGGAAAAACAGGGTCATTGGTGATGTGGCTAGGGCAATGCTCTCATTGATGATACCATGATAAAAGATTGATAATAAGAGAGAGCACACACACATGAGAGAAAACCCTAATCCATTAGTGTGACCCTTAGCATAGAGGGAAGCCATATCCACTCACACATAATGCATAATAGAAGAGGACTACACACCACACACTACATGTGCTGTGTTCACACACCAAATAACCCTATCTAATGTCCACACAATACGGCTAGCTGGACGAGGCCATTTATTGTCACACACATGCTACTGTCTACCATGCCAGCACATCTTATGCCTGGCTCTAGCTATCATCAAGCTTGTAATCTCAACAACCCCTCTCAGGCTCATGATGTACAACCATAGATGAAGAAGATGAGCTTGGGCTATCAACACCTCCCCCTGAAGCTCATTGCATGTACTCCCAACATGGTACGGAAGTACTCAAACTTCTCTCTCCCAAGTGGCTTTGTAAATATGTCGGCAACCTACTCTTTAGTCTTCACATACTTCAAATCCAATGTACCATCCAACTTTTTCTCCATGACAGTGATAGTGGACCTCTATATGTTTGGTCTACATATGAAAAACTAGATTATTGGCTAACTGTATGCTGCTCATGTTGTCAAAGTGTATGACAACCTTGCCCTCAATGGGCTAACCCAAATAAGCCTATAGTTTCTTTTACCATACTCCTTCACATGCAGCTATGGGCTTCTCCTCTGTTGTACTAGGCCTCTGTAGTACTGGATAAAGCAATAGTGGGTTGCTTCTTGCTACTCCAACTCACCACAGCACTCCCAAATGTAAAGGCATAACCACTAGTAAATCTCTTGTTTAAGAGCTACCTGCCCAATTTGCATCTGTGTAGCCATATACATCTAAGCCTTTACCATGCTCATAAAGAAGACCATAATGTGCTGTGGTCTTTACATAACGCATGATCCATCTCACTACGTCCAAATGAGGCTTTCTAGGACTTTGCATAAATTGACTCACAAGCCCAACAACATAACTCAAGTCTAGCTTTGTAATAGTCATGTAAATGAGGCTGCCAACCATCTTCTTGTACATGGATGTTCCAACTCTTCACCAAAATCAACCCTCAACTTCACATTTTGCTCCAAGTGTGTACTCATCATGGGTTTACATCCAATCATTCCATATCTAGCCAACATATCCAATGCATATTAACGCTGGACTAGCCATATTCCTCCATGATCTTTGACCACTTCAATGCCAAGAAAATACCTCAAATTACCCGTCTTTCATATCAAACTGCCCACTCAATGCCTTCTCTTGACATGCATAATATCTGTAGCCTGATCACGTGTGAGAATCAAGTCATAACCACAACAATCCCATGATCTGTATCCTTCAGATACAGTGAAGAATCTGCCATAAAAACCTAAAAACCAATAGAGATAAGATATTGGCATATCTTATCACTCCAAGAACGAGGTGCTTGTTTTAGCCCATAAAGTGCTTTCTTCAACCTGCATATATGAGTGGGGTACCTTGGGTGTACATAACCCTCTGGCTACTCCATAAAAACTTCCTCTTGTAAATCACCATTTAGAAATGCATTCTTGAGACATCCATTTGATGTATTTCCCAACCATTTGTTGCAGCCATGGCAATAACTGATCTCATAGTTCCCATCTTTGCCACTGGACTAAACGTCTCACCATAATCCAAGCCTTGGGTCTGTACATAACCCTTAGCAACCAGTCGTGCTTTATGACGCTCAATCAAACCATCTGACTTGCATTTCACCTTATAAACCCATTTACAACCAATGACATTCTTGCCTTGTTTGGTAAAGCAACCAAATCCCAAGAATCATTATGAACCAATGCGTCCATTTCCTCATCCATTGCCTTTTCCCATAAATGCTTTTCAATAGCTTATGCATAGCATGTAGGTTCCACATGCTTTACCAAAGAAGTCATATATGCATAGTGTATAGCATAACCACGGTATGTCAGTGGCCAATTGGATACCTAACTCTCTGTGATCTCCTCAAAACCTGTGGATCACTCTGGACACGGTATGTCAGTGGCCAATTGGATACCTAACTCTGTGATCTCCTCAAAACCTGTGGATCACTCTGGACACCTATCACTCTCGCATGTGGAGGCACATATCTCTCTTGCTTTGCACTTAGTGTGCGTAAGACTAGTATGCCAAGTTCCTCATCCAAACTCTCCGAACTAGATGACTCATATCATGTAATGCCATTACTTCAACTTTCTTCTTTCCTTTGTCCATAGCACTACTACTTGTGCTTGCACCATCATGCCTGCTTCTTCCTCTTCTCATTTGGCACATGCACATAAGAAATGCTACCAGATACTTTTAGATGCCCAATGTCTGGCCTATATCCTGTAAGATGCATCTCTCGCTTACTCTCATGTATGGTAGCTGTAGGTGTCTTGTTAAGCAAATACACTGCTCTGGGCACATGCTTCTGCCCAATAAAAGTTTGGCATGCTCTTCTCATTGAGCATTTCCCTAGCCACATCACCAATGACCCTATTTTTTCTCTCAGCAATACCATTCTGCTGAGGTGTGTACCTCCATGAAAGCTGCCTTCTAATGCCATTCTTCCTCAAGAAGTCCTCAAATGCATGTGTGGTGTATTCACCACCTCCATCCTCAAGAAGTCCTCAAATGCATGTGTGGTGTATTCACCACCTCCATCCATCCTTAAGCATTTGATCCAACAACCATATTGCTTTTTTGAAAATGCCTTGAAATCCATGAACTTTGCCAACACTTCACTCTTCTCTTTGAGAAAGTAGATCCAAGTCATCTTGCTATAATCATCAATGAAGGTTACATAGTACATGATGCCACTAATGGATGGGCTTTGTGTAGGCTCCCATACATCAGTGTGAACAATCTCAAGTGGCCTGCTACTTATGTTGCCTTCTCATGGGAATGGTAACCTTGTTTGCTTTCCAAACTGGCAAGCATCACATGCATGCATACTCCCATCATATTTGAATCTGGGCAGCCCACCAACTATGCCTCTTGATTGCATATTCTTCAACTTTTGTATGTTCACATGCCCAATACATTTGGGCCACATGTCAATATCTTGTACCACATTATGGCTTTTAGAAAACATAGCCAACTTAAACTCTGGAAAACCTGCATCTAATTTGAATAACCTACCTTCCTTTTTGCCCTTGTTGTGGCAATAACTCCACCACTATTCTTAAAGTCCTTAACACAAAGCAACTATACTCATTGAATCTTACCTATAATCCTTCCTCAACCATTTGACCAACAAAAGCCAAAGTCTTTGTAATGGAAGGCACATACAAAACATCTGACATAGACTTCACCTCGCCATTATGTATCACCAATGGCACACTCCTAGCATAAGTGATAGCATGTTGAGTGTCATCACCTGTCTCCACATATGATTTTTCACCCATTGATTTCATATGCTCAAACCATTCACCATGGAAAGTCATGTGATTTGATACTCTTGAATCTATATACCATGTATCATCATTGCCTCCATGTGTCATCATGGAACCCACTACATGCTTCATTGCAACAAATGATTTACATTACCTTCATGTTTGCTGGATGTAAAATTACCACCATGTGCATAATTGCCACACCATGTGCTCTACCCTCTCTTAAATCATGCTGTTTGCGCTAATAATCACGTGCCATGTGACCAAACTTTCCACAATTGTGACAATCCACATGCTGCACAGATGATTGTTGGCCTTGCTAAACGACCTCTTCCACGAGCATTACCTCGACCTCTTTGAGGGGCATAACCATGACCACCTCTAGCACTGAATGATGGCTAAAAATTTAGTTGAGACTGTGGTGACCTATCCTACCAACCACGGCCACCTGCATGTCCTCTTGGACTGAATCTCCCCCTACCTCTAATACCACGATAAGTGTGAAATGCTTGATTTCTTACATTTTCATTTGTGCTAGATGAGGCACCTAATCCAAGTTTTATCTCTTTTACAATAAGCAATGAAACTAGCTCATCAAAGTCTAGGGAGTCTTCACCTCTAACCCTGATAGAGGTTTCAAATGCCTTGTACTCTTTACCCAAGCCATTCAATGTAATGGCTGCCAAGTCATCATCATCCACCATAGGAGCACCAATAGATACTAGTGCATCAACACATTCTTTGATTTCTTGCACATAATCATTTACACTTCTATTATGGTGAGTCACACCATTAATCTTTTACTTCAATTTCATCTTTTTTGTTGCTGTGGTCGTATAATACAACTTTACCAAAGTATCCCATGCATCCTTGGGATTATGTGTATCTTGTATATTGCATAAGATGGTGTTTGTAACACATATGGAGAAGTAATGCGACACTTTGAAGGCCCTCTCTATACAATTTTGATGTGTCGTAAGGTAGGCAGGTGTTGCATTCATTTGGGGAACCCTTGGCTTTGCCTCATCGCCTATCACCAAGTTCCATAGGTTTTTGCCTTTGAGGAAATTTATCATACGATACTTCCAAATGCTGAAGTTGTGCCTGTCAAGCTTCTCACCAACAATTTTATCAAGATTGTCACTCATTTTATTTACCACAATGTTCACTGAGGATTTCCAATAATCAACTGAGACATGCACATACATACATAAACCTCTGCACCAATGCTGGCCACACAGCCCATAATGTTTATGGTGATAACTTCTGGGACTCAAAACCACTGTTGCAAATGCTGAAAACAACCTGGCGTTGCTCATAAATTCTGAGAAAACCTTTCATTTGCTTTAATTTGCTTGTATTATGCATACAAGATCATCCACATAGCATTTGAGCTCAATAAATTCTGAGAAAACCTTTAATTTGCTTTAATTTGCTTGTATTATGCATACAAGATCATCCACATAGCATTTGAGCTCAATAATGTACGAGCAGTCCACTTTGCCTTGTTGTGAGACGAGCTTTTTTGAGCCTTTCAATCTTCCAAAACACTGGGAAATGATCAAATCAAGTGTGGAAAATATGCATTGACATTCATACATCCTCCATGTAGCATATAAACATCATCCCAGCTCACAAAGTGCCAAGTACATGCCAAAAATAGCTCTCTGTTTTGTCGGGAACTTGTAAGCTGTTAATTACCCGACACTTATCTGCTTCCAATTCACTCAATATGCATCCTAATCTCAGGCCCATGCATTCATTGGCTTTGTATCAATGTTATCTAACTCCATAATGTAAGGAATTAGTCCAATTTTGAAAGAGGAGAAAGTAATTGCTAATTTAGTAAAGCTCTGTTCATTACTCTCAGTTAACAGCTCTGTTAAACCTGTTGAATCTAGCTTGTTTTGCATCACTGCACCCAAATTAGTGCTTTTGGGTTCTGTCAAAAGATATATACATATGTAGGGTACAATTGCTAAGCTCATTATACATGATATACATCCACTTGGGCTTGCTTCAATTTTTCTTCTCCACAGTGGATTTCTGCACTAATTTCTGGCCTCTGTGTTGATGAGTTAATTACTCCACAATGACATGGTTGAGTGTGGCAAGCATATGGGATGAGATATGGGACCTTGCACTATACCCTAATCACACCAATGTGCATAGGTTGACCCTCCAATGGCTCCAATTTCTTGCATACATCCTCTGTTCTTGTGTAGCTCAAAACCAAAATTTGACCTCTTCAATATCACATATATTTGCTCCAAATCAAGTAAGGGATTGCATATGCATTGCTATCAACACTATATTCATGAGTTTGGGAATTTCCCAACTCCCATTTTTTGAATACTAAAAAGGTGGGACCTGGATAACATGCCTATAAGTTTCTCAAAACCATATCATGTGACCTATTGTTGGAAAGCGCTTGGAAAATGGAATCTAGTGAGCTATAGAGCGCTCAATTTGGAGTAACGGTGTTCAAGTTATGATTAATCCAAAGATTTGACCACGTGTCCCAAACTACTGGGAAATTCCCATATTCCCCAATATGGTGTTTATCCCATTCACCAATGCCAGATAGATGTGCCCTGCAACTATTACATGCATTTTCCTCTTCCAATCAAGCTCTCAAGCTTTCCATTAAAGCTTGCAAAAAACCAAAATTTTCACTTGCTTTGGGCAACTCAAATCCTACTTTGTTTGTGTCAAATCACCTGCAATCTGCTCAAGGGTGTTTAGCTTTGCTTACCCATGGTCCTTAGCTCTCAGATCTGTCAAGTAGGCGTGTGCTACATGCTTCTCTCTGCTCCAAGCTCCAATGGATAGATCCAAAATAGGTCTTTTCCCTCTTCTTTACTCACTCACAAAACCCTAATAGAGAGCACCAGGCTTTGATACCATGATAAAAGAACCATGATAAAAGACTGATAATAAGAGAGCACACACACATGAGAACAAACCCTAATCCATTAGTGTAACCCTAACCATAGAGGCAATCCATATCCACTCTCACACAATGCATAATAGAAGAGGACTACACACCACACACTACATGTGCTGTGTTCACACACCAAATAACCCTATCTAATGTCCACACATTGCAGCCAGCTGGACGCGGCCATTTATTGTCAACACACATCTGTCTACCATGCCAGCACATATCATGCCTAGATCTAGCTATCATCGAGCTTGTAATCTCAACAGTACCTTTGGATCAAGTCGTGGGTTGGTGGGGCTGACATGGCTAACCTATAAGATACCAAGGTGCGGGTGCATACAGCACCGGATTTTCCCACAAAGAGTCAGATCAAATCTTGCCCATTGATCATAGCATGAGGTCAGGGTGCATTAGTGGTGATGTAAATTGAGAGGAGTTATTCAAGGCTAAGTCCTTGGAGTTGTGGAGGTCTCGGCTGGCAAGAGTTTGGATTGAGGTCTTTAGGATGTAGAAGCTTTACTTCCCATTGAGGAGATTTGGCATAAAAGAGTTCGGGATTGAGGTCTTTAGGATGTAGAAGCTTTACTTCCCATTGAGTTGATTTGGCATAAAAGAGTTCGGGATGTAGAGACTTCATTATGTGACACAATCACCAACAAAGAGGATGGTTCTTGAGTTTGATCATGACTCATGAATGGAAGATCACTCTATATAGGCTAACATGATCTCACGTGCCCCACATATCGAAAGGCTTTTTGCCAGCTTGCCCACTTAAACGGGTAGTTATTTTTTGTCATAGCGCAATGGAACAGATAAAGCAGCCTTACCTTGAGACTAATGTCAAATAGGGAAGGTCTAAGGAATTCTTGTAGACACTTGCTTAAGAGGCTATACCATTTTTTAGTTTGGCCGGCTTAGTGTGAAAACTAGTCACTTGTATATAAGTCATTTTTAATACTAAAAGCAATAAAAATTATTCTCTTTCAATAGAATACTTATGATCTCTTCTCTTCTTTGTTCTTACTTACATGTATGCTATTGAATCTTGCTTGCTTGATGCATGCTAGATAGGTTTATTTATAGGTTTTCCTCTTGCATTAGTTCTCCTTCTTCCCCAGCCTTTTGTGAGAATCTTCATCTCTTTTTTGCCTTCGTATAGGTATAGAGAGGGCTCTACCTTCACCACCCCATTGGTAAAGGTGCATTCTAGTGTGACAATGGAGTAAGGATGTGATGAGCTAGTACACCCGCATCAGGAAGTTTCAATTATGGCTCTAAGGTAAGACCCAATGACACATGATTTGGCAAGGCTAAGGTATGCTCTTAAATTTGGCATCGTTAATGTGCTATGTTACACACACACACACACACACACACACATTATGGCTCTAAGGTAAGACCCAATGACACATGATTTGGCAAGGCTAAGGTATGCTCTTAAATTTGGCATCGTTAATGTGCTATGTTACACACACACACACACACACACACACACACACACACACACACATTACACTCATATAGTTTCTTAACTTAACCAAATTAATGTTGTTTTTGAGTGATATTACATAAGGCTTTAAATACTTTACCTATCACTCTTGGCTGTACTCCCATTATTAGGCATAAACACACTAGTCATGCTTGGGTACTCTGCACATAATTATAGTTGGATCCTCCTTGAGCACGCAAGCCATTGGTAGCTGGAATGCTCTGTGAGATTATGGGTATAAAAAGGCCACCGTTCATATGAGTTACACATACTCACTTAGCTTGTTGTGTAATATTGTTTTTGGCTATATCGACTGTTCTGGCTCGACCTAGAGTTCTTCTTCTCCAGTAACTATGATGCCATGTATATGGGTCATATTTTCTTTGTTGTTGCGAACGACAGGGTTTGCATGCTTGGGATAATGATATTTTGAATCCCACTTGAAGGGCTATTGACCATTGTTACTCTATTGTGATGTTCGCATAACTCATTTAAACTCTACTAATCTTGCATGCTTAGGATAATGATCTTTAGAATCCCACTTGAAGGGCGACAGGCTTTGCATGCTTGGGATAATGATATTTTGAATCCCACTTGAAGGGCTATTGACCATTGTTACTCTATTGTGATGTTCGCATAACTCGTTTAAACTCTACTAATCTTGCATGCTTAGGATAATGATCTTTAGAATCCCACTTGAAGGGCTTTTGAGCATTGTTACTCTGTTGAGATGTTTGCATGTTGCGGGCGCATGACTCGTCTAAACTTTGCTAATCTCTTTCTTTTCAAAAAGACCAAATTTTAACCCTAGATAACATGCATGCATATACAAACTCTATTAATTTCTTAACATTGGTGATTATTTGGTGGGAAAAAATGCACATACATTTCTTTCTATGTATATCTGTTGACATGATATTTTGAATGGTACTCGCAATAAAAGTATGTTTTTTCTATTCTGAAAGATGACAAAGGGGCTTCGTGTTTTTGATAACTCAAATCGCCAACAGAATTTGTGGGTTTTAACACTAATTTTTACTCAGAACATCTATATTTTTTTTTCGATGAGGTTCTCGCTTTTCTGATAATTTGACTAGGAGTCCTTAATAAGGCACTAGTCATTCAAAATATCTGGCTATTATTGGCTACCACTATTGATTTTGCTGTTACTGTTGAGGTATATTGGGCTAATATCAAACCATGCTTTTACTGTGTAGTCATAATGATAACTTGATTAATGCATGAGTTATATAATAATCTAGCTATTACTGTTCAGTAATATATTGTTAATTTCAAAACCATGCTTTTACTGTGTAGTCATAATGATAACTTGATTAATGCCTGAGTTATATAATAATGTAGCTATTACTGTTCAGTAATATATTGTTAATTTCAAAACTTGCACCAAGAGGCCCTTTTGAGAGATATACATTGATTCGAGGCTGTTGTAGAGATCACAATATCTTGCTCATTTGGCTTGCTCTAGGATTGTTAGAATTGATCATTGTACTATTTGATCTCCACATAAGGATGATGCTATCGATGGCGGTAACACAGGGGATTTTAGACCAGGCATTCTGAACTGTTTTTCTATTTATAGAATACATTCGTTATGGACACACATACTTGCTTTTAATAATCTAATGACTCTATGAATATAAAATACTATAATAAACAATGGGTTTAGGATTGTTGATACGGTCCACTTTGTTGTCTATTAGCATCTAGCACTCGGGTAGGTTTATACCTATGGTGTTGACTACAAGTAATTTGACCCTTTGATTGTAAGCAATCGGTAGATTATGGTTACATCTACCAAGAGGATCTTATCCCCTTTTTTGACTTTTTCTACCAATAATTTGGGCCTTGATTCTATGGACCAATATAGTAACTCACTCCAGTTATCTCTTAATTCTGATGATGTTGGTAGTTGGCTAGTAACTAATGTGTTGAATTGTAATAGAACAGATGACTAGTTTCAGCAAGGTGTAGCTTGGGCAGCAATGGACATACAAAGCCCATTAGTTTACCCACTATGAGACTATTTTTTCATTTATTTAGCTTACATTTCTTGAGGATGATTACAAAATGTGTTTATTGGTTATCTATCTAAAAATTTGGGAATTGACTCATGAAGTAAAAAGGGACCAATTGACCCAACCATAGCTTAAACATTGGGGTCTTTGAGTGACATCTATAACATGTGGTAGGTATGAGGACACTTGTATTACACATACAGGCTAACAATTTATTTTTCTATGTTGGATGGATGTAGGTAACAAGATTTACCCTCTCAAATGTCTTGCTGTTTAACCTTTCCGACACAAGTTTCAATATTTGAGATAGTCTCCCGTAGCTTATGACATGGTTATTGTAAACAATACTATTGTTATGTAATCATGTTTTATGTAATCATGTTTAACTCTTCATTTATTAACACTGTTTGGGTTCTTGAATTTATTATTCGGCTGTGGATATAATATAAATATAGATCAAACACGCATGCACGCACACACACACACACACACACACACGTACGCATGCACGCATGCACACACACACACACACGCATGTATATATATGTACATATGTATGTATATATATATATATAAAGATATATATATATATATATATATATATATATATATATATATATGTATGTATGTATGTATGTATGTATGTATGTTATGTATGTATATATAAATAAATAAATAAAATATATATACATATACATTCATATATATATATATATATATATATATATATATATAATTTATTTATACATACATACATATATACACACATTCATACATACATACATGCATACATGCATATATACATACATACATACATACATACATACATATATACATACACATATGTGTGTATATATGTGCATGTATGTATATGTGTGTATATATGTACACACACACATACACATAGAATATGTGTATGTTTGTGGAGAATCACAAAGCAATGAATTGTAGAAAGAAGTGGAGAGTAAATAATATATACACATATGTGTGTATATTATGTGTATGTGTGTGGAGAATCACAAAGCAATGAATTGTAGAAAGAAGTGGAGAGTAAATAATATTATTGATTACAAAGTTTACACCCATGTGCTCTAGGTAAGGAGATTTGATGGTAGCCTAGATATACTCACAATGGAGGATTTCTTACTTACAAGAGCATTTGAACATAATGAACTCGATGATAACAAAGGTTGCTAAACTAGTCTATATTATGCCCCAGGGTCAGTGTAGGTCGACCATGTCCGCCAACCATGACTTGGTCCAAATGTCTAATCATATCATCAACTTGGACCATATTAGGCTATAATGGCCATCTGGATCCTCAAACATGCCTCATAACTTGCGAACAATGTGTCCTTGATTTATTGTCCCACCACTCATCACAAATGCATACATGTAGCCTACACAAGCATGCACCCTACTTAGTAGAGTGCCAAGTCTACATAATCCGTCTCCTAACCATTTGACCACATCTAGCATCTAAAATAGGAACTAGAAGGGGTGCTCTTACAAAATGGCTACTCCTCATATAGAGGGCCTTACAAAATAGAGCACATCTGCCATACCCAAAGAGGTAACATGAGGGTGGAGCATTGACCAAATGCTTTTGCAACATCATTGTTAACCACACTCGTTAACATTATTTTTAAGCATGGCTATGCTTCTTGTAACTCATTATTATGTAACGGCATGCTAAGCACTTCATGTAAATAATGAATGGGATGACTGAGCTTATGACGTGTAATGCTAGCCATGAGAATAAGCCTACGTGTACATAGAGCTAGGAAATCAGTTTTGGGCCCCCAATTGTTAAATGGGCGAGCAGCTAGCCATTGTAAAGAGAGCTCATGTATATAAGTGACTTACAAAATATGAAAAGGGACAATCCCATTATCACAATTGAGTTTTGCCTTCTCTTTCTCTCACACTCTCTTGTGGCTATGGTGGAAGGATTGTGTTTGTTGATGCTTGCTTGCTTGCTTGTGGTTTTGTGCATGTAGGTGATGGTTCTTGTCTTGCTTTCTCTTCTCCCTCTTCTTGTCTTCTTGAGATCACTCTTGCACACACAAAGGCATGGAGTAGAGGTTGATATCTCCATAGCTCCCTTTCTCTTTTCTCTCTACCTAGCTTGTGGAAGCTCCATTTGAGTGATAAGTGGAGGTGGAGTAAGCCCCTACTGGCCTCACATAGGGGAGTTGACCCTTATTAGGGTTAGCTATTTTCTAGTTCTTGAAACAACCCTTGTATGGTATTCCTTCTCTTCTTCTATCCCTCTCTTGTGCAAGGTAGCATGTTGATTTGGTTAACATCTTTGGCGCCACGCTACTGGGGATAGGATTTTAGCTTAGTGTAAGATTCCTCCTTCTAGCTTTTGAGGTGTAAAGGTGTGAGAACCTCCCCATATGTTCTTGTAAATATTCCCCTCTCTGAAATAAAAGAAAGATCTTGTTTTACCCTGTTTTGGCCTAGAGAGAGAAAATGTCTAGAGAGATAATCCAAAATTGAGATATCTTTGGATATAAAAATCCTCCTAGTGTCTAAAATGGTTTCCCTTGAAATAGAAGTTCAAAAAGAACTTTCTAATATTTGCAATTGAAATTAATTAAAAATATGTACAGAGGACCTTAGCCTAAGGGTCAAGATTTTCAGAAATTTTTGGATTATGGTCCAATTAAGGTTCCTATTGGATTAATCCGTGTGGGGATGAGATAAATCCAAAGAATAAAAAAAAACCCAAAAATGAGTAAATGCTCACATAAGATGAAGAGTTGACTGAGTACAAGGTTTATTAGTTAAAAACTATGAGATATTACTAAAAAAATGAGATATTTTGGTATAATGATACATTTTTGACACCTTGGTAAGGAGGGGGGAAGACTTTAAGGAGGCGCCTATTTCACACATGTTGTGGAGTTTTTAATTCAATAAAATTGTGATATTTTTATCTCTCCTCTGTCCTGGATCAAACCAAATCAAAAGAAGGGAGCCAAACTAGGTCCAAATCTTGTCCAAATTCAGCCAAACTAAAGCTGGAAAATTCTAGAACTTAGTTGAACTTAGTTAGTGGCCTCCCTCACCTATAAATAGATCCTCATTCTTTTGTATTCTCATCTGTGAACTATACCATGCCAGTATTACATTAAAATAATGATATTTTCTATTATCCTTTAAAAATCCTGTATATTTTGGAGAGATTGGAGCTTCTCTCTCTCTTCAACCTTCCTTGGAGCTTTCCTCTCAACACACTAACCAATTGATTGGTTGGGGGCTTCTTCTAAGATAGAGAAGCAAGCAAAAACAAGAGGTAAAGTGTAATTTTATGGTTTTTCTCTACTATTCTCAATGTTTTCACTTCTCAACCCCTCTCAAGCTTGAGAAGTTTCTAAATTAAGTGTTTGTAATGCAAATCAAGCTTTTCTTAAGAGTTGTAAAGAATAATTAAGAAAAGTTTACATTTATGCTTAATTAGGATGCTTTTTATATTTATCTCTCTCTCCCCAAAAGAATGGTCATTCCTATGACCAATTCTTTATTCAAATGATGCTTCTCATTGATAAATTCTCAATTCACAAATCAAACTCTAGGCTTGTGAAGCTAGAGGTTAAGAAAGTGGCTTTTTATACTTTTATGCTTCTAAAATTATGATAATCTTATGATTTAAATCCATAAATTGGATTTAAGTTTAGAAGATAGTTATACTATCATAATTGTATTACTAAGTTTATTCTTTTTAAAAATATAAAAAATTATCAGTAATAGCAGCGGAGCTATGGTAAAATTTTTAAAAAATTGATACATAATTCATTCTTATGCATAACGTGAAAAGAGGACTTCCTACCATATTCTAGGATTGGTCATCCTATGCTAAAAGAATGATTTTCATCACATTCAATGGAAAACTAAGTTTTAAGGTTTATGCATAATTAAATAATTAAGAAAAGAGAAAGTTATAGTAATTTTATTTAAATGATAAAAGAGGAATTCCCATGACATTTGGAATTCAATTATTTAAATGGGAAAAGTGGAATTCTCAGCATATTGAATTAATGGATATTTTTATTAAATATCAAAGAGAAATTTTAAATAAATTTATTTTATGCATGAGAAATATTTAAATGATAAAAGAGGAATTCCCATGACATTTGGAATTCAATCATTTAAATAGTAAAAGTGGAATTCTTGGCATATTGAATTAATGGATATTTTTATTAAAGAAAAAAAGAATTTTAGATAAATTTATTTGATGATAAAAGAGGAATTCCCATGACATTTAGAGTTCAATTAATTAAATATAAAAAGAGGAATTCCCATGATATTTAAGATCCAAGAAATTAAATGAAAAAAAGAGAAATTTTTAGTATAATTCAATTTATGAATATTTATCAAAAGTGAAATTTTGAGCATTATTGGAAAATATGGGTAGAATTGATTTTTGTAAATCCCATGAATTCTTTTATTCAAAAGAAGAATATTGAACATATTTCACTTGAGGAATTTGAGAAAGAATATGAAAATAGCCGTCTTGAGAAAAAGAACCTTTACTTAGGCCAAACAATTGGCAGAAATTTAGAAAAAGTCCCATCATCGGTATCGAAGTAGAAAAAGCTACTAAATGGAAATGAGATGTGATAGGATGTGAATGGGATATGACAGAATGTGGTGTGATGTAAATGAGTGTGGATGAGATGCGAAGTAAATGGATGTGGATGTGAATGATGAGACCAGAATGAGATGTGAGGTTATGTGAAAGGATGAGATGTAAAGTAAATGGATGTGCATGTGTATGTGAAAGAATGTGATGTAAATGAATGTGGATGTGAATGATGAGATGAGAATGAGATGTGAGATTCTGTGAAAGGATGAGATGTAAAGTAAATGAATGTGGATGCGAATGATGAGATAAGAATGAGATGTGAGGTTATGTGAAAGGATGAGATGTAAAGTAAATGGATGTGGATGTGAATGATGAGATGAGAATGAGATGTGAGGTTATGTGAAAGGATGTGATGTGATGTGATATGGATGTGGATGGAATGAATGAGATATGATGTGGATAGGTGTGGATGTGACGTAATGTGGATAGAATGTATGTGATGGGATGTGAAAGATCCCTGTCCCCATCGCACAACGAATTCAGGGGTGCTAGCAGCGGAAGTAGCACTTCTTGCACGGGGCAAGGTCTCACACTCGGGGCCTCGCCCATGGATATCCGGACAAGAGACTACTCCATCGGTTCTTCCACCCGGAAAAACTTCCCTTGCCCGGAAAGCACGAGCGATTCCTCTAGGATAAATTTTTCTCTAACGTAGTCAAAAGCCTTAACTAACTGAACTGATTTGACCGAACCCGTAGTATCAAAGTCAGATCAATGAAAAGATTGCACTTGGATCATAGAGACCAACGCTTTTTTCCTCATTGAGAGGCACAGCCATTGATTCTTTTCCATTGCTTCATCTATCATACCATAACAGAATTGAGTCTCATTTTAGGGATCCATCAGTCCAGCCTAACCCCATTCAGTCTCGTGGGTTAGCCAACCACCGAACCACTGTAGTGATGGGATCCAATTAAGAATTTGCTTAGGTTTTGTCCCGGGTACCAAGGAAAAGAGTTCCCATGCCCTCTAGCCGGATATTCATGCAAACTTAAAACTAGTCACACCACTTACACACCCAATATGAAATTGCCTTTTTCTCAGCATCAGCTATCTTTAAAACAATCATTTAATGAAACCATTGTTAAAACAATCATTGAATGAAACCATTGTGTCACTGATCACAATCCTCAAAATCTCCAGTTGAATCGTTATTTTCAATCATTCCTTCATCGGTGTACCTATGGCATCATTGGCAACAAGAACGCTCACCACCTGTTCACTTAGGGGCCTTTTCGATAGTTCCTAGCTCATAGTAGTAAACCGGCAATATATTCACATATCAAAATGGAATCTCCGTTGAAGATCAGCAAGATCAACCAACGGATCCATATAAAAGAGCCATCGACTCATCCGTTGAGGACCAGCAAGTGTCTCATCATCCAAAGCACATTGGCCATCTCTAGTTGAAGGTTTGACCAGATCTCATGTTGACACTCACAAGATCCAACACACCCTCCATGCCCGAATTCAGAGAACAACTCTTACTCTCCTTGTTCCAATATCTTCCCCGACGTATGTGTGGGTATCTTCGGCGACCCAGAGCCCGAGCACTGTATGGTCAGCACCCTCTAGGATCCTTCTTCGCAGGTCACCTAGCGCTTCACTCATAGGCAGCTTCCTTGGTCCCTCATCCGCTATACCGGAAGCTCACCATTTAAATCAAACTGAGGCTGGTCAAGACCTCGGCCGACCTTGCTACGCGAGACATCCTCTGTTGACTCTCCGTACAGTAGTTGCAACTTTAACAGATAGATCTCCTCACTTCATTTACAAGACGGTCAAAATGCTTCCCTAACATTCTTGATATAAAACAGTCATTTAAAAACAGATTTCACATACAAATACAGTTCCAACAATATTTCCATTTTTTCTCATCACTCATCTCCTTTCACATTAGTCCCCATCTTTTCTCATCTTCCCACAATTTTTTTTTCTTCATCGATCCCTATCACGTCACATCATTCCCACATCAAATCACATCATCCACACATCAATCCACATCATCCTCCATACATCCATCCACATCATCCACACCAATCCACATTACCCATACATCCATCCACATCAATCCACATTATCCACACATCCATCCACATCTTCCATACATCCATCCACATCAATCCACATCATCCATACATCCATCCACATCAATCCACATTATCCACACATCCATCCACATCTTTCATACATCCATCCACATCAATCCACACGTCAATCCACATCATCCATACATCCATCCACATCAATCCACATTATCCACACATCAATCCACATCATCCATACATCCATCCACATCAATCCACATTATCCACACATCTATCCACATCTTCCATACATACATACATCCACATTATCCACACATCTATCCACACATCTATCCACATCTTCCATACATACATCCACATCAATTAACATGTCAATCCACATCATCCATACATCCATCCACATCAATCCACACGTCAATCCACATCATCCATACATCCATCCACATCAATCCACATTATCCACACATCAACCCACATCAATCCACATTCATTTCATAAGTATTTTCATTCTCATCTAATCACATCTTTTTCTATCTCATCACTTATTTCCTCATTTATCCTCATTAGATCACATCTACTTGCATCTACCCATACATCTCATTACTTCACATACATTAACATCTAATCACATCTTTTTCTATCTCATCACTTATTTCCTCATTTATCCTCATTAGATCACATCTACTTGCATCTACCCATACATCTCATTACTTCACATACATTAACATCTATCCAGTTTACATCGCATCTTATCACATCTATTTCACATCACATCGCATCCATTCACATCCCTTATCATTCATTCACATCCCGATTCACATGCTATCACATTCATTCACATCCTATATCATTCATTCACATCCCGATTCACATGCTAACACATTCATTCATATCCTATATCATTCATTCACATCCCACATTCATTCACATCCTATATCATTCATTCACATCTCGATTCACATTCTAACACATTCATTCACATCCTATATCATTCATTTACATTCTGATTCACATGACATTACATCCATTCACATGACATCACATCCATTCACATCCCTTATCATTCATTCACGTCCCGATTCACATGCTATCACATTCATTCATATCCTATATCATTCATTCACATCCTAATTCACATGCTAACACATTCATTCACATCTTATATCATTTATTTACATCCCGATTCACATGCTATCACATTTATTCACATCCTATATCATTCATTCACATTTATCTGATTCACATCACATCTGATCACATCTATTTACCTCTCATTCTCATCACTTCTATGCTCATCACATCCATTCTCTATTCATCTGATTCATATCACATCTTATCACATCTATTTATAGAATGTAAGAGAATTCTTATTTTTGATATAAAGATTCTTTATGCATCTATTTATGCATAAGAACAACTTCAGTGGGAAATAACACTTTTATAAAAATCCATTTATGCATCTATTTATGCATAAATTCAATTTTAAGGAGAATAACACTTTCGAAATAAAAATAAATCTTTTATGCATTTTTCTATGCATAAATTCAATTTTAATGAGAATAACTCTTTTGAAATAAAAATAAATATCTTTATGCATCTTTCTATGCATAAAATCAAAATTGATGAGAATAACTCTTTTGAAATAAAAATAAATTTCTTTATGCATCTTTCCATGCATAAAATCAAAATTGATGAGAGTAACTCTTTTGAAATAAAAATAAATTTCTTTGTGCATCTTTTTATACATAAAATCAAAATTAATGAGAATAACTCTTTTGAAATAAAAATAAATTTCTTTATGCATCTTTCTATGCATAAACTCAAAATTAAGAATAACTCTTTTGAAATAAAAATAAATTTCTTATGCATCTTTCTATGCATAAAATCAAAATTTGATGAGAATAACACTTTTGGAATAAAAATAAATTCTTTATGCACCTTTCTATGCATAAAATCAAAATTAATGAGAATAACTATTTTGAAATAAAAATAAATTCTTTATGCATCTTTCTATGCATAAAATTAAAATTAATGAGAATAACTCTTTTGAAATAAAAATAAATTCTATATGCATCTTTCTATGCATAAAATCAAAATTTGATGAGAATAGAACTTTTGGAATAAAAATAAATTCTTTATGCATCTTTCTATTATGCATAAAATCAAAATTGATGAGAATAACTCTTTTGAAATAAAAATAAATTTCTTCATGCATCTTTCTATGCAAAAAAATCAAAATTGATGAGAATAACTCTTTTTGAAATAAAAATAAATTTCTTTATGCATCTTTCTATGCATAAAATCAAAATTGATGAGAATAACTCTTTTGAAATAAAAATAAATTTCTTTATGCATCTTTCTATGCATAGAAATTAATTCTAATGAAAATAACACTTTAATTATAAAAATATTTCTAATATGCATTTTTCTATGCATAGAATAAAAATAACACTTTTAGAATACACAAGCGATGGGGATTACTCTTTTTGAATGATAAAAGATAAAACTTATTTCACAAAATTAATTAATTTTTTGCCATAACCTCCTTTGTATGGTTGACCATTTTTTAATTTTTTTCATTCTCAAGTTACTTAGAAATGATCCCAAATGGTTTAAAGCATTCTAAACTAATCAAATTTCACTTTTTAAAGAGAAACAATATGAAAAGTTTAATTCTAACAATTTGATTACACATCTAGGATAAAGAAAGACTGAATTCAAGAATGAAGAGAGGGGGAAAGCCTTTCCAACAAGGCATAGCACCATTTTTCATTTTAAAGAAAACAAAAATTAGAAAACCATTAAATGGAATAAAGAAAAAGTAGGATTTCTAGCTTACATGATTTTTTGTAAAACGCTTTTTTCCCCATCGAGAGGCACAACCGTTGATTCCTTTTTCCATAGAACAATTACTATCTGGGATTTACTTCATCTAGCGTACTACAATAGAAATTGAGTCTCATTTTACGGATCCATCAGTCTAGCCTAACCCCATCCAGTCCCATGGGTTAGCCAACCGCCCAACCACTGTAGTGATGGGATCCAATTTAGAATTTGGTTAGGTTTTGTCCCGGGTACCAGGGAAAAGAGTTCCCAGGGCCCCTAGCTGGATTTTCAAGCAAATTTAACTTCAGTCACACCACTTACACACCCAATATGAAATTGTCTTTTTCCTAGATTTAAATCAGTCATTTAATGAAATCATAGTATTACTGATCATAAACTTCCAAGTATTCGGTTGAATCATAATTTCCAATCATTCCTTCATCGGAGTATCTATGGCATCATTGGCAACCAGAACGCTCACCACCTGTTCACTCAGGGGCCTTTTCGATAGTTCCTATCTCATAGTACCCGACAAATATTCACTTATAAAATCAAGATGGAATCCTCATTGAAGATCAGCAAGATCAACCAATAGATCCATATAAGAGATCTATGGACTCATCAGTTGAGGACCAGCAAGGTCAATCAGCCAGATCCATACTCTGTTTCAGAAAACAACTCGTACTCCTTGTTCCAATATCTTCCACGACGCACGTGTGGGTATCTTCGGCGACCCAGAGCCCGAGCACCGTATGGTCACCACCCTCTAGGATCCTTCACAGGTCACCTAGAGCTTCACTCATAGGCCGCTTCCTTGGTCCCTCATCCACCGTACCGGAAGCTTACCATTTAAATCGAACCGAGGCTGGTCAAGACCTCGGTCGACCTTGCTATGCAAGACGTCATCCGTTGAGTCTCCGTCAGCTGTTGCAACTTTATCAGGTAGGTCTCCACCACGACCACATTGTCAAAACAGTCAAAATGCTTTCCTAGCATTCTTAACATAAAACAGTCATTTACAAACAATTCACAAATACATTTTCTATAATGAACTCTCGTCTTTCCAGATTGTTCCACATCAATCCATATTACTTAACCCAAATCCAAATCATATGTGTATCCATTCTTAACCAGATACATCATTTTCTATCCCATCACATCAGATTCATTCACTTCACATAATATCCATTCCTATCTTTCTTAAATTACATTACGTCTCATCACATCCATTTCTCATTACATCTCATTCATTCACATCTTATATCATTCATTCACATTCTGATTCACATGACATCTCATCTCATCCATTCGCTCTCATATTGACGTCATATCCATTCACATACATATTTACATTCATTATTCCACTACACATCCACATTCGTACATCCACATCCACATCTACATCCATACATCCATTTTCACATCCACATTCATACATCCACATCCACATCCACATTCATACATCCACATTCATATATCCACATCCACATATCCACATCCATATCCACATTCATACATCCACATCCACATCCACATTCACATCCACATTCACATCTACATCCATACATCCATTTCCACATCCACATTCATACATCCACATCCACATCCACATCCACATCCACATCCACATCCACATCCATACAACCACATCCATACATTCACATTCATACATCCACATCCATACATCCACATCCATATTCATACATCCACATCCACATCCACATCCACATCCACATCCACATTCACATCTACATCCATACATCCATTTCCACATCCACATTCATACATCCACATCCATACATCCACATCCACATTCATACATCCACATCCACATCCACATTCACATCTACATCCATACATCCATTTCCACATCCACATTCATATATCCACATCCACATCCACATCCACACATCCACATCCATACATCCACATCCACATCCACACATCCACATCCATACATCCACATCCACATCCATACATCCACATTCACATCCACATTCATACATCCACATCCACATCCACATCCACATCTACATCCATACATCCATTTTCACATCCACATCCACATTCATACATCCACATTCACATCTACATCCATACATCCATTTTCACATCCACATCCACATCCACATCCACATTCATACATCCACATCCACATCCACATCCATACATCCATTTTCACATCCACATTGATACATCCACATCCACATCCATACATCCATATCCACATCCACATCCATACATCCATATCCACATCCACATTCATACATCCACATCTACATCCACATCTATACATCCATATCCACATCCACATTCATACATCCACATCCACATCCACATTCATATCCACATCCACATCCATACATCCACATCCACATCCACATCCACATTCATACATCCATATCCACATCCACATTCATACATCCACATCCACATCCATACATCCACATCCACATCCATATTCATACATCCACATCCACATCCATACATCCACATTCACATCTACATCCATACATCCATTTCCACATCCACATCCACATCTATACATCTATACATCCACATCTATACATCTATACATCCACATCCATACATCCACATCCACATCCATACATCCACATTCACATTCACATCTACATCCATACATCCATTTCCATATCCACATCCACATCCACATCCACATCCACATCCATACATCCACATCCACATCCATATTCACATTAACATTCATATTCTTATTCGCATTCACACATCCATTCTCATCCTATCACACAGCCCATACACATCTTATCACATCCCATACACATCTTATCACATCCTTTTACATCTCATACTCATCTTATCACATCCTTTCACATCTCCTCATACTCATCTTATCACATCCTATCACATCACATACTCATCCTATCACATCCATTCTTATCTGATCACATCCCCTACACATCTTATCACATCATATCACATCACATACTCATCTTATCACATCCATTCTTATCTGCTGATCACATCCCCTACACATCTTATCACATCCTATCCCCTACACATCTTATCACATCCTATCACATCACATACACATTTTATCACATCCCATTTTCATGCTATTACCATTTAATAGCTTTTCCCAGATTGATATCGATAATAGGACTTTTTTCTAAATTCCTATCAATTGCTTGGCCTAAATTAAAGATTCTTTTCTGAGGACTATTTCTATATTGCTTCTCAATTCCTCAATTTAATTATATTCAATATTCTTCTTTTGAGTAAAAGAATTCATGGGATTTATAGAAATCAATTCTACCCATATTTCCTCTTATGGTAAAATAATCATAAATCAAATTTATACTAAAAATTCCTCTTCTTTCCATTTAATTTCTAGGATCCCAATTACCATGGGAATTCCTCTTTTCCCAATAAATATTTCTTATAAAATAAATTCCTTTAAAATATCCCTTATTTCAATATGCTAGAAATTTCTCTTTACCCATCTAAATGATGGAATTCCAAATGTCGTAAGGATTCCTCTTTTGACATTTATAAATTTATCTAAAAATTCATCTTTGAAATGAAATGAATTATCCCATAATTCCAATATGATAGGAAATTCTCTTTTTCCCATCCAATGATGGAATTCCAAATGTAATGGTGGGAATTCCTCTTTTAACATTTAATTACTTCTCATAGATAAATAAATTTATCTAAAAATTTATTTTTGAAATTAAATGAATTATCCCATAATTCCAATATGATAGGAAATTCTCTTTTCCCATCCAATGATGGAATTCCAAATGTAATGGGAATTCCTCTTTTAACATTTAATTACTTCTCATAGATAAATTATTTTATCTAAAAATTCGTCTTTGAAAATTAAATGAATTATCCCATAATTCCAATATGATAAGAAATTCAATTTTCCCATCCAATCATGGAATTCCAATTCCTCTTTTAACATTTAATTACTTCTCATAGATAAATAAATTCATCTTTGAAAATTAAATAAATTATTCCATAATTTCAATATGATAAGAAATTCTCTTTTTCCCATCCAATCATGGAATTCCAATGTAATGGGAATTCCTCTTTTAACATTTAATTACTTCTCATAGATAAATAACTTTATCTAAAAATTTATCTTTGAAAATTAAATGAATTATCCCATAATTCCAATATCTTCAATGTGCTTTGTGCGAGCATGAAAAATTGGGTTTCTCGCAACTGCCAATGCGCTCTGACTGTCCAGTATAGATAGAGGTGGCAGACTCCTGTCCAACACCCAAGTTAGCCATAAGCCGTCTGAGCCACACACACTCAATCGTAGCGGTGAAAGCTGCCCTGTACTCAGCTTCACAACTAGAAGTGGCCACAGTAGGTTGCTTCTTGCTCAACCAAGATATGTGTGAGCTACGAGCATGAAACAAAAACCACTTGTGGACACTCTTGTGTCATAGCAACCAGCCCAATCTGAGTCCGAAAAAGCATGTAAATCTGGCGGCAACGATCCCCCCTTGGGATAAAACAACCCAAGATATATGGTGCCACTCAAGTAGCGAAAGATGTGTTCAACTGCCTTCCAATGCTGAGACCCTGGGCTATGCATAAACCTGCTCACCTGTGAGACTGTAAACTGAATGTCCGGCCTCGTAATGCATACATAAATGAGGCAACCAACAACTGTCTGATAGAGTGTGACATCAAAGTGATCTCCAGCATCATGAAGACTCAACTTCAAACTTGTCTCCATTGGAGTAGCAATAGGCTTGCAGTCTTCAAGGCCAAATCTCCGCAACAATGTCTCAATATACTTTGTCTGATACAAAGCAATACCTCCATCACACTGCTTAAATTGTATCCCTAAATAATGATGCAAATGCCCCAAGTCTGACATCTCAAAAGAGGCATTCAAATCAGCCTTAAAATCAGCAATATGACTCTCATTTGGTCCTGTGAGCAGCATGTCATTGACATAGAGAGCAATGATTAGATGTACATCATCCACACGTTTAGCATACAACGTGCTTTCTATTGGACTATTCTGAAAACCATGTGCAGTCAAATATGCATGTATCTTTTCATACCAAGCTCGTGGAGCTTGCTTTAAACCATATAAAGCCTTTTTCAACACTTTGTTTTCCTACCCTCTTTGAACAAAACCACGAGGCTGCGATACATACACCTCCTCATGCAAATCTCCATTCAAGAACGCAATCTTTATGTCCAACTGATGTACATTCCAACCATTATGAGCTACCAATGCACAAATGCTATGAATTGTAGTCATACGACAAGTGGGAGCAAAGGTCTCATCAAAATCAATGCCCTTTTCTCTTGAGCATAACCCTTTGCAACAAGTCTAGCTTTACAGCAATCAACACTGCCATCTGGCTTTCGTTTCAACTTAAAAACCCACTTACATCCAATGGCCTTTTTACCAATAGGCAAATCACACAAAAGACCATGTACCATTTTTCATTATAGCATCATATTCACTTTGCATTGCAGCTAACCAATTTTCTGATTTTTGTGCCTCAGCAAATGAAAGAGGTTCTTCCTCTTCACACATACTAGACACAGCCAAAGCATAACAATCTGATGCATAAGAGGCATGTTGAAAACCTGAACGAGTATGACTAGACATAGGTGCATCAATTTTACTATCACGCAAGGTTTGTACCAGCCATTTAGGCATACCTCTAGCCTGCTCATTTTCAGCCCTATCCTCAGAAATTACATCCTGTAAATCTGCATCAGAAATAGGCTGATCTATGATGTCGTTTGAAATCTGCATAGGCTGAATATTTGCCTCATTAGGAGTTACATTTGAATTCCCACCTATAAATAGAGGCAACAACGTATCAAATACATCCCGTGAGCTCACACCTGTCTCTTTGGTACATGATAGCAAAGGCTGCACAGCATCTTCCACAAAAACAACATCTCGACTAATCAAGATACGCTTTGACTACGGATGATACAATCTGTAACCCTTGCTCTAAGCACTGTAACCAACAAAAATGCATTTGACAGCCTTATCATCCAATTTTTTGCATTGTTGCACAGGCACTAAAGCATAGGCCAAGCAACCAAAGACACGCAAGTGACCAATAGAAGGCTTCCTGCCATGCCAAACTTTGTATGGAGTAATAGACTGCAAGGACTTAGTGGGACACCTGTTGAGTACATATGCAGCACACATGATAGCCTCAAGCCAAAACGCATGTGGCAAAGCTTGGCTCTTGACCATACATCGTGCCATCTCCATAAGTGACCTGTTTTTCCTCTCAGCAACACCATTTTGTTGAGGGGTATACGGCACTGTACATTGGTGTTTTATCCCACAACTAGCCAGAAATGCATCAAACTCTTTAGACATGTACTCCTCTCCCCCCCTCGATCAGAACGGAGGGTGCCCACAATACAATTGGATACATTTTCAACCATAAGTAAAAACTGTTTGAAGTACAAAAACACTTCGGAATTCGCCTTAAGTGGATATACCCATGCATGCCTTGAGTAATCATCAATGAAAGTCACGAAGTACAAGTGTTTACCAAATGATGGAGTTTGCATAGGCCCACATACATCACTATATGTACAAGTTGCAATTTGCGAGTGGCCCACATAGAACCATCCTTTGGAAACGCAGAACGCTGCATTTTGCCCAAAATACAGCCTTCACAAACATGTTTCAATCGTGCCTCAAGAGGGGGCAATGAAGCAACCATATCAAATTTCTGCAAAACGTAGCAAACTAGCAAAGTTCAGATGACCAAAATGAGCATGCCATAGTTTTGCATCTGAAACTGTCTTTTCATCAGAAACTGCATTTGCTGAATCTTCCACACACTTATCATAAGAATTGAGCCTATACAGCCCATGAAACAAGGTGCCAGATACAATAATTGTATCACCAGAAGTCAAATCATGAATAGTACATCTGTCATCCACAAATTTGACTACAAGTCCAAGTCTAGCAAGCGCAGAGACAGATAATAGATTCTTCTTTATCCCTGGCACATACAAAGCATCTGAAAGTGTGAAAGCGCTGCCATCTGAAAGTGTGAAAGCGCTGCCATTTGTAGTAGTAAGCATAATTTTACCAATGCCCTTCACTGGGTAAGAAGCATTATTGGCACATGTGATAGTATTCCCATTAGGGATAGCCTCAAGACAAGTGAACATATCACGATACGAGAGGTAATGTGCTTTGTAGCACCACTGTCAAAATACCAAACATCAGAGTCAACAGAAACTGCCAAACATGCACAGACTTTCTTAATGAAAATCACGAATCTCGTATCTCGGTAATCCACCCAACAGTTACAACAAATTTTTAACTTATTTTTCGTCGATTTCGGGTCTTAAGGAAAACTTCTCTAAATCAGCGCGGTAGTCCATTCTTCGTATTGAAGAAATGGGAATGGCCACAAGGTTTTGCTTAATTTCTGATTCGAGAGATGGGCAAGTATCTTATTGGCCCACCATTCTCATGTGGTCGTGGTCTAACCATAAATTACTCGGATTTAATCCTAGCTTTGATTCCTAAGGATTTTTCTTCTATTTATCTGATAAAGTAACGGCGGCGGTGATTTCCAATCGTAAGGAAAAAATTTATGAATTTTTATTCTTTCCTGGTCACAATAGAATTATAAATAGTTCTATTCGAGAATGATGGAATTTTATAAAGATAACTCTTTTTCTAATAATCTATTTGTGAATATGCATACATCATTTTATTGATTCATTCACATAAAAATATATTAAAATATTCTTTTCTCCATTTTGATCCTCAACATTAATATACCATAATTTTCTAGATGAAATTATGGCAAAACCTTGTCTATCAAAATTAATTTATGCATTTTCTAATTAAAGTACGATGAAAATTTCTTTTTTAAATAAATAAAAATACTCATATTTGAAATATGCCAAAAATTTATCTTTTAATATTTAAAATATTTGTATCTAGAATATCGTGGGAATTCCTCTTTTTGCATATAAATGTTTATGCATGTACATATAAAAAATAAATATAACAAAAAATCTTCTTTTCTCTATTTAAACAATTATGCATAAATACTATAAAATGATTTTTCATAAATATGACAAAAATCATTCTTTTAGCATAAAAATATCTATGCCTATAATATGATGGGAATTCCTCTTTTTGCTTTATTAAATTTATGCGTAAAAATAAGATTTATCTTTTTTCTAGAAAATTTTGCCATAGCTTCTGAGAATGTTCAATTTTCTAACTTTACATGAATATTCATAATTGAAATATGATAAGAACTCCTCTTTTAAACTAAAATTTATTTATGCATACATAACATAATTATAATCATAATTATAAGCATAATTATGAATAAATCTCTTGATTATTCTTAAATATCCATTCCTCATTTCCAAAAATGTTAGCATAACCCTCTCTCAACTTAAAATGAATTAATATGATTTTTCTTGATCATAAACAAGCTTAAAGAAATTAATCATCATTTTTAACTAGATTAAAATAATAAAAATACCTAATCTTTTTCTCTAGCTTGTCAAGCCTAGAGTTTTGTTTAAGTTTATCATTAAGAACCATCCTTCTAACAAGGATCTAACATAAAGATGATTAATCTTTCCAAAAAGAGAGATTTACTAATAAAAACACTATAGTTAAGCACAAAGATTAGTATTAAACCATTTAAACATTATGAATCATTAGAAAGCTTGATTTCAAGAAAAAAACCATTTAATTGAAAGCTTCCCAAGCATTAGAGGGGTTGGGAAGGAGATAACCATTGAGAAAGATAGAAAAACCATTGGATTAAGGCTTACCTTTGATTTTGGCTTGATTTTTTAAAGAAAGAAGTGAAGCCCCTAAAGCAAGCTTTGGGCACCAAGTTGGGGAGGGTAATCTCCAAGAGAGGATGGAGAATTGTGAATCTCCAAAGCTTCTAAAAGTAGAGGCAAAATAGAGGGATAATAGAATTACACTAAAATGAAGATAATACTGGCATGTAATTACTCAAAGATGAAAATACAAAGGAATGAGGGTCTATTTATAGGTGAGGGAGGCCACTAACCAAGTCCAACTGGGTTCTAGAGGCTTCTAGCTTCAATTTGATCCATTTTGGACAAGTTTTGGACCAGTTTGGCTCACTTTTTGATCTAGTTTGCAAGAGGAGAGAGGAGAGATAAAAATATCTTATTTTTTTGAATTTAAAATGCAAGGTAATGATGAAAAAAATTCACCTCCCTCATGATCCCTTTCCCTCCTTACTGAGGTGTCAAAATTTGATTTTTTTACTAATAAACCTTAATTTTCAACTAATAAACCCAGTACTTGGTCAACTCTTAATCTTATGTGAGAATTTACTCATTTTTGGGGTATTTTATTTTATTCTTTGTAATTTTGTCATCCCAACACTTGGATTAATCCTATTGGCCCTATTTGGACCTTAGTCAAAATTTTTTGAAAATGTGGATCCTTAGGCTAAGGTCTTTAATACATATATTCAATTAATTTCTAATGCACATTGGAAAATTATTTTTGAACTTCTATTTCAAGGGAATTCATCTTAGATATCAGGATAAACTTTGTATCCAAAATATCTCAATTTTGTGTTATCTCTCTCTAGGCTAAAAATAAGAGAAAACATTGTTTTCTTTGCATTCTGAAATAGGGGATGATTACAGGGGACTGAGATGAGAGCTTATACATCTTTAGAGCTGAGGAGTAACCTTACATGCCTAAGATTAGATGGTGGGGGATAATATTTCTCCAATGAGTTCAGCAATTTCCTGAGACAGCAGGGAATCAAGAGGTAGTTTACGTGCCTCTTCTGCAAAATGGTGTTGCAGAAAGGAAAAATAGGCACCTTGCAGAAGAGGCACGTGCCTTGATGGTGATCTTAATCCACGTCCAATCATATGTATTCCCATCGTCCTTCATCCATTCTCATCACATTACATTCATTCACATCTCATCCATTCATATCTACCCCAATCCACATCACATCACATCACATCACATCCATTTCACATCACATCTCATCCATTCACATCTATCCTGATTCACATCACATCCATTTCACATCACATCCATTTTACATCACATCTCATCCATTCACATCTATCCCGATTCACATCACATCACATCATATCTATTTCACATCACATCACATCACATCCATTTCACATCACATTTCATCCATTCACATCTATCCAGATTCACATCACATCCATTTCACATCACATCTATCCCGATTCACATCACATCTCATCCATTCACATCTATCCCGATTCACATCACATCCACTCACATTCATCACATTCATTTATATCACATCCACTCACATCACATCCACTCACATTCATCACATTCATTTATATCACATCCATTCACATCACATCCACTCACATTCATCACATTCATTTATATCACATCCATTCACTCACATTCATCACATTCATTTATATCATATCCATCATATTCATTCTCATCACATACATTCTATCCACATTACATCACATCCACATCTATCCACATCATATCTCATTCATACACATCCCATCTCATTCATCCACATCCATCCAGTCATTCACATGCATGACTATTCACATCCATCCATTCATTCACATTCACACCTATCACTTCATATCTCATCACATTCACATCCACATCCCTTTACATCACATCACACCCACATCCCTTTACATCACATCACATCCACATCACATCCATTGACATCCACATCCCCTTTACATCACATCACATCGCATTCCACATCCGCATTCACATCCATTTACATTACATCACATCTTATCGCATCCACATCCACATCCACATCCATTTACATCATATCACATCTTATCACATCCACATCCACATCCACATCCATTTACATCTTATCACATCCACATCCACATCCACATCCATTTACATCTTATCACATCCACATCCACATCCACATCCATTTACATCACATCACATCCTATCGCATCCACATCCACATCCATTTACATCACATCACATCCTTTCACATAACCTCACATCTCATTCTCATCTCATCATTCACATCCACATTCATTTACATCACATTCTTTCATGTACACATCCACATCTATTTACTTTACATCTTATCCACATTCATTTACATCACATTCTTTCACATACACATCCACATCCATTTACTTTACATCTCATCCACATTCATTTACATCACACCACATCCTATCACATCCCATTTACATCTTATTCCCATTTAGTAGCTTTTCCTACTTCGATACCGATAATGGGACTTTTTCTAAATTTCTGCCAATTGCTTGGCCTAGATAAAGGTTCTTTTTCTCGACGGCTATTTCCATATTCTTTCTCAATTTCTCAAATGAATTATATTCAATATTCTTCTTTTGAATAAAAGAATTCATGGGATTTACAAAAATCAAATCTACCCATATTTTCCAATAATGCTCAAAATTCTATTTTTGATAAATACTCATAATTTGAGTTATGCTAAAAATTTCTCTTTTTTTCCATTTAATTTCTTGGATCTCAATTATCATGGGAATTCCTCTTTTTGTGTTTAAATGATTACATTCAAATGTCATGAGAATTCTTCTTTTATCATAAAATAAATTTATCTAAAATTTATATTTTCTTTAATAAAAATATCCATTAATTCAATATGCCAAGAATTCCACTTTTAATATTTAAATGATTGAATTCCAAATGTAATGGGAATTTCTCTTTTATCATTTAAATATTTCTCATGTATAAAATAAATTTATCTAAAATAAAATATCCATTAATTCCAATATGCTAAGAATTTTACTTTTTCCATTTAAATGATTGAATTCCAAATGTCATAGGAATTCCTCTTTTATCATTTAAATAAAATTACCATAATTTTCTCTTTTCTTAATTATTTAATTATGCATAAACCTAAAAAATTAGTTTTCCATTGAATGTGATGAAAATCATTCTTTTAACATAGGATGACCAATCCTAGAATATGGTAGGAAGTTCTCTTTTCACGTTATGTATAAGAATGAATTATGTATCAATTTCTTAAATTTTTTGCCATAGCTCCGTTGCTATTACTTATAATTTTAATATTTTTAAAAAGAATAAACTCAGTAATACAATTATGATAGTATAACTATCTTCTAAACTTAAATCCAATTTATGGATTTAAATCATAAGATTATCATAATTTTAGAAGCATAAAAGTATAAAAAGGAACTTTCTTAACCTCTAGCTTCACAAGCCTAGAGTTTGATTTGTGAATTGAGAATTTATTAAGAGAATTGGTCATAGGAATGACCATTCTTTTGGGGAGAGAGAGATGTACATAAAAAATATCCTAAATTAAGCATAAAGATAAACTTTTCTTAATTATTCATTACAACTCTTAAGAAAAGCTTGATTTGCATTATAAACACTTAATTTAGAAACTTCTCAAGCTTGAGAGGGGTTGAGAAGTGAAAACATTGAGAATAGTAGAGAAAAACCATAAAATTATACTTTACCTCTTGTTTTTGCTTGCTTCTCTATCTTAGAAGAAGCCCCCAACCAATCAATTGGTTAGTGTGTTGAGAGTAAAGCTCCAAGGGAGGTTGAAGAGAGAGAGAAGCTTCAATCTCTCCAAAATGTAAAGGATTTTTAAAGGATAATAGAAAATATCATTATTTTAATGTAATATTGACATGGTATAGTTCACAGATGAGAATACAAAAGAATGAGGGTCTATTTATAGGTGAGGGAGGCCTCTAACTGAGTCCAACTAAGTTCTAGAATTTTTCAGCTTCAGTTTGGCTGACATTTGGACAAGATTATTTGGGTGAGTTGAGATCACCTCATGGCATTTTGTTATTGCTGAGGTAGTATGGCTTGGACATGTTGTCCAAGTATGGTATGACAGGCTGTAAGTCTATTTCAATGCCATTGGAGCAGAACACAAAGCTTTCAGATACAGGTGAGCTTTTGGAGGACCGCACTACATACAGGCGCATAGTGGGTAGTTTGATCTACTTGACCATTACAAGGCCAGACTTGAGCTATGTTGTGGAATTGTGAGTCAGTTTATGTAGGCCCCTAGGAAGCCACACTTGGATGCGGCTAGACGGATCCTCAGGTACATAAAGTCTATAGTTGACTATGGAATTTTCTATGAGGTTGGTACAAAGATACAGTTGCATGGGTACACAAATGCTGATTGGGTTGGTAGTATTGCATATAGGAGATCTACCAGTGGTTTTATGTTCTCATTTGGGAGTGTTGCTGTGAGTTGGAGTAGTAAGAAGTAGCCAATAGTTGCCTTGTCGAGTACAGAGGTAGAGTACAGGGGTGTTGCTATGGCAGCTTATGAGGTACCTTGGTTTCAGAAGCTATTTGTTGGTGACATGGGAGAGCCCGTGGATAGGGTAGTTGTCATATATTGTGGCATCATGAGAAGCATACAGTTGGCTAGTAACCTAGTATATCATGCTAGAACGAAGCACATTGAGGTGCATTATCACTTTGTGAGGGAGAAGGTTCTAGCAATAGATCTAGATCTGGTATATGTCAGGACAGAGGATCAGGTATCTGACATCTTCACAAAGGCATTAGGCACAGAGAAGCTCCATAGGTTTAGGAGCTTACTTGGAGTGCAGTGTGTGGAGTTTGAGAAATCGTGCTCAACTAGTACTATGGCGGACATTGATGACGGACATTGATGACCCGCCTGGGTGATAGCTTCCGCATCTACACCACTGGCATGGTTGGTGAGATTATGGGTGATATGCAGGTAGTGGGATGGCAGGCTGTGTGTGACAACCATTTTGGATTACTAGAGACTGCCATAGTTATAGCGCTAGCTCATTTAGTCGGGTTCACATTATGGGACTGACTCATGTATGGTGTAGTAGTTAAGTACTAACCCTTACAGTGTGTACTCTCATATTTATGTTATGTTGGTTGAGTAGAGAAGAAGAAGATAGAAGAAAATCCAGCTATCCATCTCTCTCGTGTCTTGCTCTCTCTTGTGTGTGTGTGTTTGCTTGCTAGGGTTTGAAGCTCTCCCTCTCCCCCACATTCTCTTTATCTTTGTAGACCATCTTTATGGCTGCCATCCGGTCTTGTAGCTCATCATAATTTTTTTGGAGGGTTGTCGCATGCTCTTTCAATAGAGACATGGCTGAGTCCTCCCTTGATGTGGTAGCATCGAAAACTGGCACCATTGCGAGTTGTAGATTGTGCATGTCAGATCGGCTCCTTCGAGTCCTGTAGAGGCCTCTCACCTAAGGCGACTAGCTTGGCATTCTGCTCCTTGTACTGGGTGAGCTCTTGCTCTAGCTGCTCCATCTTGAGCAGCAGATCATGATGCACCATGTAGACGGAGCTGATCCCTTTGGTGGCGAGCTTGGGTCAGAGCTATTGGGGCTTACAGCATAATCAACTAGTGTTGGTGGGTGGGCATTTGGCTCGGTGGTCTAGATTGAGCATCCTTGTCATTATCATCCAAGTTGGCATCCTCCCTTGGCTCGATTGTAGGCTGCTTGCATTGCTTGGGAGGATTAGGCGGAGCTGGTCCATGAGGTTCTCCCATAGATGACTCAGGTTGTCCTGCAGGGTGTGTCTGAGAGCTTGGCTAGGACTTCCGTGTCAATTTGGTTGGTATTGGAGGAGGCGCCGATGTGCATCTTCAGCTAGGCTTTGAGAAAGCTGATTTGTGTTTTGTCTTTGTGAGGACTTGGTCTTTGACTAAGTCCAGAAAGTGTATGAAGTGGGCGACGGCTTGGATTTATTCTTCTTTTGTAAGGGTCACCTCCCTCTGTGCATTTGCTACCTAGCTCTCTCAGGTTGTCATTCTCTTGCTACTGGAATCGATTGATTGTTTCTTGTAGGCGGAGCATCTGGGCATCAAATTGGCGCATGCTGAAAAGATCCTCCCCCTTAAAGCACTGGGCTAGGTACTTGGTGTATCAATGGGCCGTGAGGATGTTGATGGGTTGGCCTTGGGTTGGCCTTGGGTTGAAGGACCCCCTTGGCTGGAGAGACCACCACCGACTATGCAAGGGCACTTGGGCCTATTGGAGGTTGGTCAGCCAGCTTTGTGGTTGGCACCTCCACCAGTACCCATTGCTTCTTTTCTTGGGACACTTGGGAGGCAAGAACTAGCTTGTGCTTGAACTACGATACCCTGGTCGTTGATCTGGTTCTTCCCATTTCAGAGGTCTAGTTGATCGTCCTCTTCGAACTAACCACCTCCATCGGTTTTTTTGCTGTTTGTGGCTTCGACCATGGTTCTTGTGTGTTTTCGAACTAACCACCTTTTTTGCTGTTTGTGGCTTCGACCATGGTTCTTGTGTGTTTTCGAACTAACCACCTCCATCTGTTTTTTTGCTGTTTGTGGCTTCGACCGTGGTTCTTGTGTGTTTTGCACTTTGGCTTGCTGGGGCAGGTTTGCCGATGCTAAATGGAAACAACATCGCCAACCATTCTATCTTGTTATGGGTGTTTCTCTTCACCAGGCGGGTGGCCTCCTTTTGTAGTTTCATGAAGCAAAGGGTGGCCTAGTTGATGTCCTTGCCCTTCTCCGCTTTCTGGATCCAGCCCATGGCCACTACTACCGAGATGTGCTGTGTTTTTTTTTGGCAGCCACTCTTTAGAAACATTTTGTATAGCAAAGGATAGTTGTGGTTCTTTTGTGATTTGCGAGCCTATGTTCTCCACCACTAACTCAGTCCCCAATTGCAGGACCATGTACTCCTACTTTCCCAAGGCGATCTTTGAAGGCCGTCGAGGGGAAACTTTAGCCTTCTACCACCAAGGCTTCTATGAGCTCCATCTCAATGCTCGGTAGGTTGATGGTTGTACCTCCCTTGTAGTTGCTTTGACAAGATCATCAGCTCTAGGGTGCACATGTATTGTGTGCCATGGAATATTGATAAAATTAGCTAGCTAGGTGAGTCTCACCCACCCCTGCACATATGCGTTATCTATGGAAATGGAAGGGCTCCAATGTTACCATGGCTACTGTAGGAGAAGAAGAAGTTGTGCAAGAAGGAAGTTCATCTATGGTTTGCACGAGGTGGTTGTAGCATAGAAAGCTTTGTGCAAGAAGATGCCCTGCATGCAAAAAGATAGGTGATAGTGAGAAAGTAACGACATTAAGCGAGAGTCCAAAATAGTTACCATGCCTTGTTTTGTGAATGATTGCCACATAGCCCTTGAGTGATCATGATTAAGGGGTATTAAAACATTTGAGTTTTTCAAGAAAATTTGTGATGATTTTACCAGGAAGAGTGCCCATATTAATGTGATCGATTTTTAGGTAGTGGATTACTGGCGTTGCCCCATAAATAAAAGGGTTAGGTGGCATTGGCCTGTTGTATGGTCAAAGGTGGTAGCCATCACCAACTTCTGGAAGCACTCCCTTGTGAGCATCAATTTCCCCAACCATCCCTAAGATTAGAACATCCCTGAATGCAGACCCATCCTTGATTGGAACAGTAGGACTGGATCGTTTTCTTTGAATAGCCAAAACCAGGAACGCTGGTCCATGCACTTCTTTCTCCGCTTCTGGATCACTGTGGCTACTACAAAGAAGCTGTTGAATCTATCTTCATCCAATTGTAGGACCTCATCCATGTGATTTTGTAGGGATTCCTTGGGACTTAGCTTTTCTGCGATGGCAATTCGGAGGCTCGGCACCAGGAACTCTATTGGTACCACTTCTTTAGTGCCATATACCAGCTTGAACGGAATCATCCTTGTTGAAAGGTCCCTCCCAAGCCATGTATGTGTCTCTTTTATATAGATTTCAATAAGGAAAGAGAGTGCACTTAGAGAAGAGTGAGACAATAAGGCTAGAAACATTAGGAAAGTGTTAGAATAAAAATATTAGCGAAAAGAAATAAGAAGACAAGAATAGTTCTATTAAGAGATAAGTATCTCCAAAAATATAAATTTGAATTTAGGTGATAGGAGGTCGTATTTAGAGTACTTTTACATATTTAGAGTCCATGCATACTAAAAATGTGAAAAAGCAATGCGTTTCTAAAGATGGCATGTTTGCGGCTATATACAGACGTTTTTGCCTATTCTACCCACATTGGCGTGTAGACTAGATACCTTTTGCGGTTCTTTTGACTGGTTATATGACCATATTCTGAGTTTTAATTAGAGAGTTATGGCCGAAACAATTTGCTGATTCTGTCAGGGTCTCTACACAGGGAAAATTGTAAGAAGGCAGCAAGTAGCCTCAAGGTAATCCTGGAGCTTGAGATGTATATATCCCTTCATTCTTATCTAATATCTTAGAAGATAAGGTTGGATTGCTATGGGCTTTCGGAGGAAGAGACCAAAACTCCATAGCTTTTCTTTTAAAGAAAAAATAGTATGTCGTAGCCCTACAAGAGAAGGCTATTTTGCCATAGACCTTCGAAAGAGAGAAAAGTCAGAGTACGAGTAAGAGGAGATAAATCTTGGGGATGATCGGATGATTTCAATCGTAAGAGAAGGTATTAGAAGACTCTTTATTCTCATATATCAAGTTCTGAAACTCTTATTAAAACGAGCAAAGACAATGATAGATGACAAATTTCCATAAGGTATATATATATTTTGTTTTTCAATTATATATCATTCTTAGGGGTTGAGGTATGGCTCCGGATTCTCTATTAATTGTTAATAGTGATCTATTTGATTGATTTACTAGTTAAAGTTTGTATTCTTTTAAACAACAGCATATGCCTTAATAAAGAATGTCTTATCGCAATCTCAAGTTGAAATGCTAAAATCTTTGTGAAAAGGATTGTTTTCTTAAGAAGGTAACATGGATTCTAGTCCTATGGTTTACTTGAGTAAATGGATTGTTATCTTAGTTAAATTAAGATATAGGTACAACTTCTCCCTACCTTGACATTCACCGATTTAAGCGAGTGATTGTGATACTGCCTAGTTCTGAGGGCCCAGGCTAGTGCGGTGAATTAGCCCACCCTAGTGTGTAGACATCCCTCTGAGGGGCGGGAGGATCGAGCGACGGAGCCTGAGAGGGTGACAGGCCAGTTTGAGTCCTCGCCAGAGCAGGCGGCCATATGGTCCCATAGGGTTTTGCCCAGCATGTAGAGGCTAGAAGGCCGAATTCTAGATCATCAGTAGTATAAAGGAAAAGAATAAGAGAGCCGGTTTGGCTTGTATAGAATTGATTCATGTATAAACTGTTTTTATAAATCTTGTCTTTGGCCGCATTATTGTACTGTGGAAAAAGGCTGTTTTAACAAACCTTGTGAAAAGGGCCTTAAATAAGGAAGATGTTTATTTATGCAAACAATGTGGTAGGATTAATTAGAAAATAAATTGACGCGTGAGTAGGGTGGAAAGTGGGAGGATGGAATGCCCCGACGGCACCATCTTTACGGACGGGTGGACCCGATTAGTCGGGTCCACCCAATTAGTCGGGTAGCTTTCTAACATATTAAGTGAAAGCCCTACACTAGATAAATAGGTTCTCGAGCAATCCTATTCTAGAAGACTAAGCAAGCGGCTATGCTTGCATGGATGAGAAAAAAAGCATTGTAGGAATCAAGACTAGTAGTTGTCCAAATTATGATCAATTACCCTATGGGTGATTTGATTTTTAGAAGACCACGCTCCCCGTGGGGTATAGAACTAGGTCTTACCTATGAATCGTATCCTTGAATCTCTGCATGGTCAAGATGTCAATGAGTAGGAAATTTTCTCCAAGATAAGACTTAGTGGACTATCTCAAGTGTTTCCCCTATTTTGGAAGGGGGGACCTTACAAGTGGTATCAGAGCCGATCTTAGTTCCTAGGATTTGTTTTTCAAAGGTTAATTATCAAGGGATTAAAACAAGTGATTGTTTATCATATGAGGACGAATCAATCATCTCTACTAGGGCCATAGAAGTGATTTGAATATCCTCACATGTTGAGACAATCATACTATGAAATTGTGCTTGTATCTTGGGAATGCACACACAAGATATTTGTAATTTGAGAAATAAGATTGGGGAGGAAAACTTTTGAGGAAAAACATAGGGCGATCAAATTAAGAAACTAGTGAGAGACTGAATGACTAGAAGGATAGACCGAAACTTTGTTTAGAGAAATTTTCAAGATATATCTCATTAACTTGCATATTATAAATTATTAAGATTATAACTCCATTAAGGTTTGAATAGTTGATGTGTGAATGCCATCCATTGGATGCTTTACACTAGGACGATCATCCAAGATCTTGAACCCATCTCAGACAAACATGGGTCTAACTTCGGATGTGTAATTCCCAAAGGATCATGCTATTAGATGTGTTAATCCCAAGATACTAGATGTGTAAGTTTCAGAAAACTAATCATCTCAGACGTGTTAATCCTGATAATATTTGGATGTGTCAATCCCAAGGCACCAGATGTGTAATTCTCAAAAAAATGAAGATCTCAGATGTATTAGTCCTCTTGACTGCCTTCAAATGTGGTGCTATGATAAGTATTTGATAGTTTTGAACTTTTAAGTGGATACAATGAAAGAAGCAAGTTTACCCTTGCTCGCGTCTAAAAATTGTAAGAAATGCCAAATTAGTTGGAAGCACTGTTGTCAATCTAACCACTGGAACCAGAATCAGTTATGGGATGCCATGAAAGTACACCTTCGAGAAAGGTTTTGTCCTCCAGGATTTTGAGAGGATAAAATGAATGAATTTTTGGAGCTAACCCAAGAAAGGAAGACCCTAAGAGAATACCACCAAACTTTTGTTAAACTTCTCCAATTTGCTCTAGAGATGGATGAGGTAACTCTTCTCCATCGATTCATTTGGAAGCTTAATCTACCATTGAATAACCTCGTCAAGAATGCAAAAGCATCCTCTATTTCAAAAGCCATAATTATAGCTCTAGAGACTATGATAAAAAAAATTATATATAGAAAGTGTCGAGAAGGACATGAGTCCTTCCATGTTAATCAAGAAGAGGTTCCCTAATTCAAGAGGAACATCAAGTCCACCCTTGGCTACAAGGAATCATGAGCTAGAGTAAAATTAGGTCAAGAAATAGGGATAGCAGGGTTAAAGATAATCGAATCCAACAAGTATTTCTATGAGTAAAAAGAAGAGGATTGGTGCAAGATTCATGTGAAGTAATGTGTATGATGAATAGAGCTATTCTACAAGACGATACTAAGATTATGAAATTTCTATCATAGACTAGATTGCGTAAATGATTGATTCCCTTACATTTTTCCATGACAATTTGTTAAGTACCATATTACATGGGGGTATAGAATAAGGAATTCGAAGGTTCATAGCATATGAGAGGTATATATGGATGCATGAACTTAGGATAATAAGGCCAATTAACTTTAGAATAATAGACCTTTTGGAGGCACAAGAAAATAAGTCAAACACATGAAATAAGAGACTCTTTAGGAACAATGTTTAGATAAAAGAAGATTTCTACCTAGTGGGGACACCACTTTGAAAGAGAGAGGAGGATTTACTAAGATACTACCCCAGCTCATGAGATGAGAACATCTCGAATCTTTTAAGTGGGGGAGATTGTAAGGCCCCTCCCAAGCCATGTATGTGTCTCTTTTAAATGAGGGAGATTGTAAGGTCCCTCCCAAGCCATGTATGAGTCTCTTTTAATATAGATTTCAATAAGGAAAGAGAGTGCACTTAGAGAAGAGAGAGACAATAAGGCTAGAAACATTAGGAAAGTGTTAGAATAAAAATATGAGCTCCAAAAATCCTAAAAGAAATAAGAAGACAAGAATAGTTCTATTAAGAGATAAGTATCTTCAAAAATAGAAATTCGAATTTAGGTGATAGGAGGTTGTATTTAGACTACTTTTACATATTTAGAGTCCATGCATACTAAAAATGTGAAAAAGCAATGCGTTTCTAAAGATGGCATGTTTGCGGCTATATACAGACGTTTTTGCCTATTCTATCTGCGCTAGCTTATAGACTAGTTACCTTCCGGTTCTTTTGACTGGCTATATGACCATATTTTGAGTTTTAATCAGAGAGTTATGGCCGAAACAATTTGCTGATTCTGTCAGGGTCTTTACACAGGAAAAACTATAAGAAGACAGCAAGTAGCCTTAAGGTATCTTGGAGCTTGAGATGTATATATCCCTTCATTCTTATCTAATATATTAGAAGATAAGGCTAGATTGCTATGGTCTTTCAGAGGAAGAGACCAAAACTCCATAGCTTTTCTTTTAAAGAAAAAATAGTATGCCATAGCCTTGCAAGAGAAGGCTATTTTGCCATAGACCTTCGAAAGAGAGAAAAGTCAGAGTACGAGTAAGAGGAGACAAATCTTGGGGATGATCGGATGATTTCAATCGTAAGAGAAGGTATTAGAAGACTCTTTATTCTCATATATCAAGTTCTGAAGCTCTTATTAAAACAAGCAAAGACAACGATAGACGACAAATTTCCATAAGGTATATATATATTTTGTTTTTCAATTATATATCATTCTTAGGGGTTGAGGTATGGCCGCGGCTTCTCTATTAATTGTTAATAGTGATCTATTTGATTGATTTACTAGTTAAAGTTTGTATTCTTTTAAACAACAGCATATGCCTTAATAAAGAATGTCTTATCAATCTCAAGTTGAAATGCTAAAATCTTTGTGAAAAGGATTGTTTTCTTAAGAAGGTAACATGGATTCTAGTCCTACGGTTTACTTGAGTAAATAGATTGTTATCTTAGTTAAATTAAGATATAGGTACAACTTCTCCCTACCTTGACATTCACCGATTTAAGCGAGTGATTGTGATACTGCCTAGTTCTGAGGGCCCAAGCTAGTGTGGTGAATTAGCCCACCCTAGTGTGTAGACATCCCTCTGAGGGACGGGAGGATCGAGCGACGGAGCCTGAGAGGGTGACAGGCCAGTTTGAGTCCTCGCCCAGCGGTGGCCATATGGTCCCATAGGGTTTTGCCTAGCATGTAGAGGCTGGAAGGCCGAATTTCAGATCATCAGTAGTATAAAGGAAAAGAATAAGAGAGGCCGAATTTCAGATCATCAGTAGTATAAAGGAAAAGAATAAGAGAGCCGGTTTGGCTTGTATGGAATTGATTCATGTATAAACTTTTTTTATAAATCTTGTCTTTGGCCGCATTATTGTACTGTGGAAAAAGGCTGTTTTAACAAACCTTGTGAAAAGGGCCTTAATTAAGGAACATGTTTATTTATGCAAACAATGTGGTAGGATTAATTAGAAAACAAATTGACGCATGAGTAGGGTGGAAAGTGGGAGGATGGAATGCCCCGATGGCACCATCTTTACGGACGACTGGACTCGATTAGTCGGGTAGCTTTCTAACATATTAAGTGAAAGCCCTACACTAGATAAATAGGTTCTCGGGCAATCCTATTCTAGAAGACTAGGCCAACGGCTGTGCTTGTATGGATGAGGAAAAAAGCATTGTAGGAATCAAGACTAGTAGTTGTCCAAATTATGATCAATTATCCTATGGGTGATTTGATTTTTAGAAGACCACGGGGGATAGAACTAGGTCTTACCTATGAATCGTATCCTTGAATCTCTGCATGGTCAAGATGTCAATGAGTAGGAAATTTTCTCCAAGATAAGACTTAGTGAACTATCTCAAGTGTTTCCCCTATTTTGGAAGGGGGGAACCTGTCAAGTGGTATCAGAGCCGATCTTAGTTCTTAGGATTTGTTTTTCAAAGGTTAATTGTCAAGGGATTAAACAAGTGATTGTTTATCATATGAGGACGAATCAATCATCTCTACTGGGGCCATAGAAGTGATTTGACATGTTGAGACAATCATACTATGAAATTGTGCTTGTATCTTGGGGGTGCACACACAAGATATTTGTACAATAAATTTGAGAAATAAGATTGGGGAGGAAAACTTTTGAGGAAAAACATAGGGCGATCAAATTAAGAAACTAGTGAGAGACTGAATGACTAGAAGGATAGACCGAAACTTTGTTTAGAGAAATTTTCAGGATATATCTCATTAACTTGCATATTATAAATTATTAAGATTATAACTCCATTAAGGTTTGAATAGTTGATGTGTGAATGCCATCCATTGGATGCTTTACACTAGGACGATCATCCAAGATCTTGAACCCATCTCAGACAAACATGGGTCTAACTTCGGATGTGTAATTCCCAAAGGATCATGCTATTAGATGTGTTAATCCCAAGATACTAGATGTGTAAGTTTCAGAAAACTAATCATCTCAGACGTGTTAATCCTGATAATATTTGGATGTGTCAATCCCAAGGCACCAGATGTGTAATTCTCAAAAAAATGAAGATCTCAGATGTATTAGTCCTCTTGACTGCCTTCAAATGTGGTGCTATGATAAGTATTTGATAGTTTTGAACTTTTAAGTGGATACAATGAAAGAAGCAAGTTTACCCTTGCTCGCGTCTAAAAATTGTAAGAAATGCCAAATTAGTTGGGAAGCACTGTTGTCAATCTAACCACTGGAACCAGAATCAGTTATGGGATGCCATGAAAGTACACCTTCGAGAAAGGTTTTGTCCTCCAGGATTTTGAGAGGATAAAATGAATGAATTTTTGGAGCTAACCCAAGAAAGGAAGACCCTAAGAGAATACCACCAAACTTTTGTTAAACTTCTCCAATTTGCTCTAGAGATGGATGAGGTAACTCTTCTCCATCGATTCATTTGGAAGCTTAATCTACCATTGAATAACCTCGTCAAGAATGCAAAAGCATCCTCTATTTCAAAAGCCATAATTATAGCTCTAGAGACTATGATAAAAAAAATTATATATAGAAAGTGTCGAGAAGGTCCATGTTAATCAAGAAGAGGTCCCCTAATTCAACAGGAACATCAAGCCCACCCTTGCTACAAGGAATCATGAGCTAGAGCAAAATTAGGTCAAGAAATAGGGATAGCATGGTTAAAGATAATCGAATCCAACAAGTATTTCTATGAGTAAATAGAAGAGGATTGGTACAAGATTCATGTGAAGTAATGTGCATGATGAATAGAGCTATTCCACAAGACAATACTAAGATTATGAAATTTCTATCATAGGCTGGATTGCGTAAATGATTGATTTCCTTACATTTTTCCATGACAATTTGTTAAGTACCATATTACATGGGGGTATAGAATAAGGAATTCGAAGGTTCATAGCATATGAGAGGTATATATGGATGCATGAACTTAGGATAATAAGACCAATTAACTTTAGAATAATAGACCTTTTGGAGGCACAACAAAACAAGTCAAACACATGAAATAAGAGACTCTTTAGGAACAATGTTTAGATAAAAGAAGATTTCTACCTAGTGGGGACACCACTTTGAAAGAGAGAGGAGGATTTATTTAGATACTACCCCAGCCCGCGAGATGAGAACATCTCGAATCTTTTAAGTGGGGGAGATTGTAAGGTCCCTCCCAAGCCATGTATGTGTCTCTTTTAAATGGGGGAGATCGTAAGGTCCCTCCCAAGCCATGTATGTGTCTCTTTTATATAGATTTCAATAAGGAAAGAGAGTGCACTTAGAGAAGAGTGAGACAATAAGGCTAGAAACATTAGGAAAGTGTTAGAATAAAAATATGAGCTCCAAATATCCTAAAAGAAATAAGAAGACAAGAATAGTTCTATTAAGAGATAAGTATCTCCAAAAATAGAAATTCGAATTTAGGTGATAGGAGGTTGTATTTAGACTACTTTTACATATTTAGAGTTCATGCATACTAAAAATGTGAAAAAGCAATGCGTTTCCAAAGATGGCATGTTTGTGGCTATATACAGACGTTTTTGCCTATTCTATCCACGATGGCTTATAGACTAGATACCTTTCGGTTCTTTTGACTGGCTATATGACCATATTTTGAGTTTTGATCAGAGAGTTATGGCCGAAACAATTTGTTGATTCTGTCAGGGTCTCTACATAGGGAAAACTGTAAGAAGGCAACAAGTAGCCTCAAGGTATCCTAGAGCTTGAGATGTATATATCCCTTTATTCTTATCTATCTTAGAAGATAAGGTTGGATTGCTATGGTCTTTTGGAGGAAGAGACCAAAACTCCATAGTTTTTCTTTTAAAGAAAAAATAGTATGCCGTAGCCCTGCAGAGAAGGCTATTTTGCCATAGACCTTCGAAAGAGAGAAAAGTCAGAGTACGAGTAAGAGGAGATAAATCTTGGGGATAAATCGGATGATTTCAATCGTAAGAGAAGGTATTAGAAGACTCTTTATTCTCATATATCAAGTTTTGAAACTCTTATTAATGAGCAAAGACAACGATAGACGATAAATTTCCATAAGGTATATATATATTTTGTTTTTCAATTATATATCATTCTTAGGGGTTGAGGTATGGCCCCAACTTCTCTATTAATTGTTAATAGTGATCTATTTGATTGATTTACTAGTTAAAGTTTGTATTCTTTTAAACAACAGCATATGCCTTAATAAAGAATGTCTTATCACAATCTCAAGTTGAAATGCTAAAATCTTTATGAAAAGGATTTCTTTCTTAAGAAGGTAGCATGGATTCTAGTCCTATGGTTTAGTTGAGTAAATGGATTATTATCTTAGTTAAATTAAGATATAGGTACAACTCCTCCCTGCCTTGACGCTGCCCCATTCTTATGCTTGTGTAGCTGGACGGCGGAGACGTTAGTAAGGCCCGGAGTTGGCCCATGGTATCCCTCATACCATTGAGAGAATGAGGTTTGCCGATTGAGGCGAGTGATTGTGATGCTACCTAGTTCTGAGGGTGCAAGCTAATGTGGTGAGTTAGCCCACCCTAGTGCGTAGACATCCCTCTCAGGGGCGGGAGGATCGAGCGATGGAGCTTGAGAGGGTGACAGGCCGGCTTGAGTCCTCACCCCAGCGGTCGACGATGAGGTGTATGGTCCCGTAGGGTTTTGCCCAGCATGTAGAGGCTGGAATGCCGAATTCTAGATCATCGGCAGTATAAAGGAAAAGAATAAGAGAGCCGGTTTGGCTTGTATGGGATTGATTCATGTATAAACTTTTTTTGATAAATCTTGTCTTTGGCATTATTGTACTATGGAAAAAGGTTATTTTAACAAACCTTGTGAAAAGGGCCTTAATTAAGGAATATGTTTATTTATGTCAAACAGTGTGGTAGGATTAATTAGAAAACAAATTGACGCATGAGTAGGGTGGAAAGTGGGAGGATGGAATGCCCCGATGGCACCATCATTACGGACGGGTGGACCCGATTAGTCGGGTAGCTTTCCAACATATTAAGTGCAAGCCCTACGCTAGATAAATAGGTTCTCGGGCAATTCTATTCTAAAAGACTAGGCCAATGGCTGTGCCTTGCATGGATGAGGAAAAAAGCATTGTCTCTAGGAATCAAGACTAGTAGTTGTCCAAATTATGATCAATTACCCTATGGGTGATTTGATTTTTAGAAGACCATACTCCCCCTGCGGGATAGAACTAGGTCTTACCTATGAATCGTATCCTTGAATCTCTGCATGGTCAAGGTGTCGATGGAAATTTTCTCCAAGATAAGACTTAATGGACTATCTCAAGTGTTTCCCCTATTTTGGAAGGGGGGAACCTTACACTTGTGTAGACCTTATAGGCAATGCCGAATGCCCATAGTGTTAAATACAATTTCTCATCCTAATCTAAGTGATTCTCATTTACCAGCTTCCTGAGAACCTGTTGTAGTATCTTGTTGGTGGACTCTGCCTGACCATTGGCCTGTGGCTATCTCCCTAGAAATTTAGGTCGAGTGATATTGGTATCGGTATTAGAGAGCTAGACACCTAGGGAGAAGGGGATAAAATTGAGTGATAGAAAGCTAAATTCAAAGGTTTTTGAAGGGGATAAAATTGAGAAAGCTAGAGACCTAGGGAGAAGGGGATAAAATTGAATGATAGAAAGCTAATTGAAGGGGATAAAATTGAGTGACAGAAAGCTAAATTCAAAGGTTTTTGAAGGATTGCTTCTATTAACCAAAGGGCAATAACCAAAGGTTAAGAGGAGGGTGGTAAACCACTTTCAGAAAACCATAAAACCATGAAACCACTCTAAAATTGAAAAGCGATTTTGCTAGATCCTTAACCTCTTTCTAATCCGTCTTTATGGATGAAATCTAAAATTGAGAACAAATTTGGCTTAGCTTTCAGATTGCTAAACCACTACTGGAGAGGAAGAAACCTATAATGGACGGTGTGTGAATCTCCATGAGTCAATTTATGAGAATATATTCACTCTTAGAAAATAGGATTTACTTAATTAGAAAAGTTTCCTTTGTTCCTTCCCTTTCCAACCCACGGTGACGGGTGATTACTTCCAAGGGAAAGATTTTTTTTCTCTCTCAAAGCTACCGTCGGTCGACGCTACTCGTTTCAGGGAGGGAATTGGCCGTTTGCACTGATTTGCGCTGAATTGCTCCCCAAAAGCTTTGTAAGCTTTTGCTAATAAAGCTGCACTGGATTATTTACAAAAAAAGCTTTGTAAGCTTTAATTAATAAAGCTTACGTTGACTAAAAGCTTTGTTAAGCTTTGATAAGCTTTATGTAACAAGCTTTATATATACATATATATACCTTGTCCCATAACCATCTACCTCTCTCTCTCTTTTTAGTGCATTCTTGTGACTAAAAATTTAAAGAGAGAAAACTTCATAATTTCTCTTAGACAAGAGAGAAACCCCATAGCTTCTTTTAAAGCAAATTTTTGCTAAAAAGGCTTTAAAAATCCTATTCTCATCACTTCAAAAGAAATTTTTTTGAGAGAATTTATCACTCCGCACAAAAGACAATAATTCAAAATGAAATCTCAAATCTTTTAGTGGACAGAATTGAACCCATCATTTTGTGACTGATTTATAAGCTAAAACTCTCCGTCTTAATTTAGTTGAAATGGCTGCTTTACCCATTCCAGCCACGGTTCAAGAACATATCTTAGCACTTCAAGAATAAATTGCTAATGAATGAGAACTCTGACGCAAATTAGAGCATCAAGTCAAGTGTACCAAACACAAACGCAATGCTTCTAATTCTTCCGACTCAGATATGGAGGAAAGTGATCAAGTTTAGATGCACTGTTAAAGCTACATTATGTGCTCAAAATTCTAAGAAAGACTCACGAATTAGTCGAAAGGCATTCACTTTCCAAAGTTATGATGGCAAGAAGGATGCATGATTTCTCATTGCTTGGATTAGCCAACTAAATGACTATTTCTCTGGAGAGAAGTTCTTCAAAAAAGATAAAATTAAATGTGCTTGAAAGTGTGGCTATATGGTGGAACGTGATTAAGCAAGGTAAACATCGACCTTCAACATGGAAAAAGTTTCAGAAACTCTTAAAGAAACATTTTCTACCATCGCCGTACAAAGCTAAAACACGTCACCGATGGGACACTCTATGCCAGATTGATAAAGAGAATGTCCAAGCTTATATATCGACAAGTTTTGGAATATTCTTTTACAGGTTCAAGTAATTGAAAAAGTCAAGAAAATGAGCAACGTAGAAAATTCATTGCAGGACTTAAGTTTACCATTAGGGCTGACGTTAACATGTTTCATCCACATGACCTTAGCACTGCTATGGACCTTGCTCTAAATTCAAAACGTAAAACAACTATAACTAGAGATTTCAAGATTCAAGATAAATATTTTACAAAATCTACAAAGTCTACAAAATCTTCTTTCCCTGCTAGTACTTTTGATAAATCCAGGATGCAAAAGGGTAAAGATATGGCTAAAGGAGGTATTCAAAATGACAATAACAACAAACCTTCAAATGGACAACCAAAGAATTGAATCTTTAGATGCTACAATTGTCATAAGGAAGGACACCTCGTGCAAGATTTCCCCGACAAAAATAAGAATTCCACATCGACGTCTCGACTCAACGTTACTGAAGAAGACGACGAAGATTCTTTCAAGCAAGAGGGTAACTCTGATCCTAACTATTCAGATCCAGGTAAGTTTTCAATTCATGCTTTATTGAAAATTCAAGGAAAAATAAAAGAAAAATCAATTTCTATATTGCATGATAATGGTAGTTTGCATGATTTCATTTCTGAGAAAGCATTGAAAGCACTTAACCTAGATGCATCATACTCTAGTTACAAAGTAAAAACTGCATTTCAAGGTACTAAGTACAACTGCACCAAGGAGGTTAGAGACTTAGAATTACAAATGGGTTCACTAAAGGAGAAGAGAACATTCTTAGTGGCACCTTTACAAGGTGTGGATGTCATCTTAGGTATGCCATGTGGAGACATGAGCATAACCCCTATATTGACTATGACCACCATACCATGTGGTTAATAAAAGATGACCAAGAAATTTATCTTCAATGCCAAAACAAAGGTGAATTAGGCCCATTTTTGACTTATACTCAAGCAAAAAGAGCTGTACGAAAAATGGAGAAGACATTTTTTTATTTTTGTCAACCAGCTTACTACCGAGGATGACTCCAAATCAAATATATCTCATGACCCTTTCATCTCTAAATTCTCTAATTGCTTCATAGACGACTTACCACACCTGGCTTACCATGAGACCTCATCCAGAAGACCATAAGATTGAAATAATTCCTGGTAGCTCACCGCCATGTAAAGCTCCTTATAGAGTTAACATGCTTGAACAAAACAAAATTCAAAGACAAATCAAAGAACTATTAGGTAAGGAATTAATTCGACCCAATAGTTCTCCATTTGGTGCTCCAGTTCTTCTTGCTGAAAAGAAGAATGGTACATATCGATTGTGTATCGATTATCATGTATTAAACAAAATTAATGTTAAGAATCGATATCCAATACCTTGAGTAGATGACTTGCTAGACAAACTTAAAGGAGCCCGAGTCTTTAGCAAGATCGACCTAAATTCTGGTTATCATCAGATTCAAATGGACGAAGGAGATATCTATAAAACTTCCTTCAGGACCCAAATTGGCCATTATGAGTTTCTAGTTATTCCATTCGGTTTGACTAATGCTCTAGCTGCTTTTAACAGAATGATGAATAGGATATTCTTGAAATATCAAAACTTTGTTGTAGTGTTTTTCGATGATATCTTAGTTTTCAATAAGAATCGTCAAGAACATGAACATTTAGAAAAAGTATTATCACTTCTTTAAGAGAATCAACTCTATGTCAATCCTAAAAAGAGCAAATTCTTCCAAGAAGAAATTGAATATCTAGGACACATTGTCTCTGCTGATGGTATTTGAGCAGATCCCAAAAAGATCCAAGCATTACTAATTGGCCTAGACCACGTGATATTCATGAACTCCGATCTTTTCTTGGATTATGTAGCTCTACTACAGGAAGTTTGTTAGAAATTTTACATATATTGCACATCCTTTTGGACTGAACTTCTTAAGAAAGCTAGACATTTTGATTGGACTAGTCGACAGGATCATTCTTTCGCTAAACTTAAGAAAGCATTGACCCATGCACTAGTTCTTACATTACCAGATTTTCAACGATCGACCGTTCTTCGTTGTAATTACTGATGCTAGTGGACAAGGCTTTGGTGCTATTCTTATGCAAGATGGGCATCTAATTGCTTATGAAAGTCGTAAGCTTAAACCAATAGAAATAAATTATAGTACATATGACAAAGAATTAGCTGCAGTTGTCCATGCTTTAAGACTTTGGAAACATTATTTAATGGGATCTGAATTCTTAATTAAGACAAACCAATAAAGCATTCATCATTTGTTGACTCAACCATTGATTTGATCAACATATCAAATGGGCTTCATTTATCCAAAGTTTCCAACCCATGATTTAATATCAACCAAGCAAAGAAAATGTTGTGGCTCATGATTTAAGTAGATGTCCTAGTATTCACAACATTTCGGTTATTCAAAGTCAACCATTAAGTCATATGAGAGAATCCTATGATACAGACCCAAATTTTTCTGAAATTTAGACTAAGCTTAGAGATAATAATTGGAACCCCTATTGGTGATTACTCATGCCATGACGGTTATCTTTTCTTCCAAAAAAGATTGTGTATTACACAACCTTTCAGACAATTCATACTGGAGGAAATGCATCAACCACCATACATGGGTTATCAAGGTGTTTCATAGTATCTAGGGAATTATTTTTGCCTCATCTCAAACAAGATACAGCAAAATTTATGGCTGAATGTTCTGTTTGTTAGAAGATTAAAAGCTACAAAGGTAAAACCCAAGGACTCCTTACCCCCCTTCTAATTCCTAATGATACTTGGGAACAAATATCCATGAACTTCATCACATGTTTGCCTACTACATCGAGTCATAATGATATGATTTGGACAATAATTAATCGTTTGAGTAAGCAAGCATACTTCTTACCTTGTAAGAAAACTTTGACTTCTTAACAAGCCGTAAATATGTTTATCAAACAAATCTTTGTACATCACGGCTTACCCAAAGTTATTGTTTCTGACAGAGATTCAAGATTTTGTAGTAATTTTTGGATCACATTATTCTCCAACTTAGGCACTAAAGTAGACTTCTCAACAACTTTCCATCTAAAAAAAAATGGAAAAATTGAGGTTACTAACAACACTATCTTAGATCTACTGAGATCCTATGTTTCCCAACAATCTAACTCATGGAGATAAGTACATTCATCTTCTGCAATTTGCTTACAATAATACTCCTCATTCAGCTACTACTGGTCGAGCACCTTTTGAAACTGTATATGGAAAACCTTTGCCTACTCCAGCAACTAGAATTTCTCACAAAATTGAAGCTGTTGATCAATTCACTATTGATTTTACGATGCCCATTCTGAATGACGTAAAACATTCTAGTGCTCATGCTCAAGAGAAAAGTATGTTAAGCAAGTAAATCATAAACGTAAACTATATCCTTTGAGCTTGGAGACTATGTACTTTTGAAAATTGAAAAATGCCGACTTAAAAGTTTTGAAAAATTCCCAGCTCTGTTAAGCTTGCACCAAGATTTTATGGATCTTTTAAAGTGATCCACAAAATTAATGATGTTGCATATAAACTTGAATTACCTTCTTATTGGAACATTCACAATTCATTTCATGTTAGCTTATAAAAAAGGACAACTTTTCATTCATCCAGTATATGAATAATCACCTCTTATTGAAGGAGACCAAGAAATCTTACTCCCAGATACTATCATTGACCATCAAATTACACCAACTCATACTGGAAACCAATATAGCAAATATTTAATAACTTTCAAAAAAATCCTCTCGTGAAGATGCAAGATGGGTGCTTGAGAAATATTTTCGTGCTTTCCGTGAGATCCTCCGTTCTTTTCAACAAACCGGCAATTGAGGGCAAACCAAGCAAGAGGGAATGTTATGGGAATATATTTTAAGCCCTCTTAAAAATATTATTCTACCCTCTTAGATAATTTGGGGACGCTTGGATTATCTTTGCATGATGTCAAATTATATGATACCATTATAAATATTAATACATTTGGTGGATATTGATGTATGCTTAGGGTCTCCAATTTTTGTTTCAGTTGGTTTGTATGTAGGGGTGATTCCCGGAACATGTGTGATGATGGTTTGTATGCTTATGGAATATTTATTTCACCAATTTATTTTTGTTTATTTTATAGGTGAAGAGGATTCTGAGGATTGAGGAGAAGTTGTACAAATTTATTACTTGGCACACCAATTTTTTAAACAAGCTTTGTATATACATGTGCTAGCTTGTACACGTTTTGATTTATTTTGTAAAAGCCATAGTTTATCAAGCATAGACTTGATCTTTAATATTTAGTAAAGCATGATATGCTTTAAACCCAAGCCTCAATTCAGGCACTCTAGTTTTGAAGATAAGATAGTATCATGTAAGAAAAGCACTCTTTTTGTATTTTTTGAGGCTATGGCCTAAATTGGAATAAAGTATCTTGTAAATACTCATATGTGGGGGAAAATAGGCCATACACACATGAGGGGGGATGATTGTACCCAATCTTAGAGCTGAATCTTTGTGAGCTAAGTATTTTCATTTGTTTTGGAATATTTTAATCATGGTCATGTGATGTTTGATGAATTGTTTGAATTTTAAATCAATTTCTTACAATTTATTTGATTTCTATCTCCCTAGAAATTTAGGTCCAAACAGCTAGATACTAGAGAATTTGGCTATGCCATATGACTTTCCTCGAGAAACTTCTTAGCTCCTTCATTGGTGGGACCAGAGCTTTTCGAATTAACTCCACCTTGTCCGGGCCATTGCAATGCCTTTGTGAGATACTATTATGTGGCCAATGAGCATACTGCTTCAGATGAATGGCAAATGCACATTTTGTGGGGTTTAGGCTTAGACTTGAACCTTGGCATTTTAACAAGCACAACTCCAAGTGCATCAGGTGTTGGCATGATTTCCCAGACACTAAAGTCATTGATGAACACCTGCTGAAGCTTGTTAAATGCTCGACAAAAATTCCTAAAATGTTGCTAGAGCATTCTTTAGCCCAAAGTTCATCACATTGGATGCAAAGGCATCCCATTTGGTGATGAAGGCCATCTTCTCCCAATGTTCTGGCACCATTTGGACTTGATTAGTGAAGCCATCCAAAAATGAATACATCTCATGGCCTACTGCATCCAATAGGGATTTTGTGAGCGATAGAGGGAAGGGGTCTGAGGTTAGTGGCATTAAGCTTCCTGTAGTCCACACATAACCTTATCTTTTGACTCTTCTTGGGGACGATCACAATTGGAGACAACCAAGTCGACCAATCGATCGGATATATGAATCCGACATGTAGTAGTTTGTCCAGCTTCTCCTTGATCCATTTTGCATAGTTCCAGATTCATCATGTATCTTTGTTGTTGGATGGGGACTGTATCCTCCCTTAGATTGATCCAATGCTGGTAAAATTGGGGGTCAATCCCTTTCATCTTGGTGTAGCTCCATGCAAAAACATTCTCCTTGATCCATTTTGCATAGTTCCAGATTCGTCATGTATCTTTGTTGTTGGATGGGGACTGTATCCTCCCTTTGTGATATGAATGGATGAGATGTGATGTGGATATGCTGAGATGTGATGTGATGAGGATAGATGTGGATAGATGTGATGAGATGTAATATGATGCAATTGGATGATAATGGATAAAGACGATGGGAATACACATGACTGGATGTGGAGTAAGCAATGTGAATTGATGTAGAAGAATGTGGAATAACGAGAAATGATGTGGAACAATGTGGAAAGATGAGAGTTGGTTAGAAACTGTATTTATGAAACCTATTTTTAAATGATTGTTTTATGTCAAGAATGCTGGGGAAGCATTTTGACCATCTTGTGAATGAGGTCATGGTGGAGACCTAAGTGATAAAGTTGCAATAGCTGATGGAGAGTATATGGAGGATGTCTCGTGTAGCAAGGTCAGCCGAGGTCTTGACCCGCCTCGGCTCGATTTAAATGGTGAGCTTCTGGTACGGTGGATGAGGGACCAAGAAAGCGGCCTATGAGTGAAGTGCTAGGTGACCTGCAAAGGAGCTTAGAGGGTGCTGACCATACGGTGCTCGGGCTCTGGGTCACAAGATACCCACGCGTGCATTGGGAAAAAATGGAATAAGGAGTTAGAGTTGTTTTCTGAACTTGGGTATGGATCTGGTTGATTAGCCTTGTTGGTCCTTAACGGATGAGTCCATGACTCTTTTATATGGATCTGTTGGTTGATCTTGCTGATCTTCAATGCAGAGTCCATCTGGATTTTTCTTATGTGATTATATTTCCAGGTACTATGAGCTAGGAATTATTGAAAAGGCCCCTGAGTGAACATGTGGTGAGCGTTCTGGGTGCCAATGATGCCATAGGTACACCGATGAAGGAATGATTGGAAATTAGAATTCAAGCTAGATATTTTGGAGGATTATGATCAGTGATACTATGGTTTCATTAGAAGATTGTTTTAAAGACATCTGAATCTGTGAAACAGGCAATTTCATATTGGGTGTGTAAGTGGTGTGACTATCTTGAAGTTTGCTTGAAGCGCCGGCTAGGGGGCCTGAGAATTCTTTTCCTTAGTACCCGAGGCAAAACATAACCAAATTTCTAAATGGATCCTATCAATACAGTGGTTGGGTGGTTGGCTAACCCATGGGGTTGTAGGCTGGACTAATGGATCCCTAAAATGAGACTCAATTCTGTTAAATTACGATAGTTGAAGTAAATCCCAGATAACCCTTGTTCTATGGAAAAGAATCAACGGCTGTGCCTCTTGATGAGGAAAAAGGTGTTAGACTCTATGATCCAAGTGCAAGTCTCTTCCTTGATCTGACCATGAGACTTACGGGTTTGGTTGGATCAGTTTGATTAGTGAAGACCTTGACTACGTTAGAATAAAATATCCTGGAGGAATCGCCTATATCTACTGGGCGAGGGAAGTTTTTCCGAGTTCGGTTTTCGAAGAACCGAGGGATTAGTCTCTTATCCGGATATGCGTGGGCAAGGGCTTTGCCATGCGCAAAAAGTGCTACTTCCACTGCTAGCACCCCCGAATTTATTGCACAGAGGGGGCAGGGATCTTTCAGCTGGTATTAGAGCGAATTGGCTAAATTGGATCAACCGAGAAGCAAGAAATGTCAAAAATTTATAACTCTCTTTCTCTCTCACTTGAAGGCTGCCCATGAAGAATATCGGCTGTATGGGACTGTTTTGGACTCTCGTATTTTCACATTATTCCACATCAATCCTCATTTATTTCATATGTATTCCCATTCTCATCACATCATTTTCCATCTCATCACATCTTTCCTCATTTATCCGCATCAGATCTCATCCACTCGCATCTACCCATATCCACATCTCGTCACATCATTTTCATCCACATCACATATCATCCATTCACATCTATCTCAATTTACATCACATCTCATTCACTCACATCCCGATTCTCATGACATCACATCTCATTCATTCACATCCCAATTCACATCACATCACATCACATCACATCTATTCACGTCCATCACATTCATTTACATCACATCCATTTACATCCATCACATCACATTCATTCATATCCATCACATTCATTCATTCATATCCATCACTTCACATCCAGATACATTCATGTCACATCACATCTCTTTACATCACATCACATTCTTTCATATACACATCCACATCCATTCTTTCACATACACATCCACATCCATTCTTTCAATACACATTCACATCCATTCTTCACATACACATCCACATCCATTCTTTCACATACACATCCACATCCATTCTTTCACATGCATCCACATCCATTCTTTCACATACATCTACATCCATTATTTCACATACACATCCACATCCATTCTTTCACATGCATCCACATCCATTCTTTCACATACATCTACATCCATTATTTCACATACATATCCACATCCATTCTTTCACATATATCTACATCCATTCTTTCATATACACATCCACATCCATTCTTTCACATACACATCCACATCCATTCTTTCAATACACATTCACATCCATTCTTCACATACACATCCACATCCATTCTTTCACATACACATCCACATCCATTCTTTCACATGCATCCACATCCATTCTTTCACATACATCTACATCCATTATTTCACATACATATCCACATCCATTCTTTCACATATATCTACATCCATTCTTTACATACACATTCACATCCATTCTTTCACATACATCCACATCCATTCTTTCACATACATATCCACATCTATTCTTCACATACACATTCACATCCATTCTTTCACATACATATCCACATCTATTCTTCACATACACATTCACATCCATTCTTTCACATACATCCACATCCATTCTTTACATACACATCCATATCCATTCTTTACATACACATTCACATAAAGGTAAAGAGAAAGTGGTTGAGCCCCTTGGTATGCCTGATATTTCTATAGGGCATTCTCTTGTTGATGGAGAGTCTAGTGGCTCGGAGATGAGCTGTGAGACCCCTCTGTCCCCTCCAGCATTCTGGTGTAAGACAGTCCTTTAAGAAAACAGGGTTTCTATACAAGTTTTCACTGTTGATTTACTTTTGAATACAAGGAGTATTTCTTGAACAGTATCCCCAAAACTTCTTGATCGGAATTCTGAATTTCATACCAAAATTCCTCGAATTCTATAACCTTGATCCATAGATTAATTCGAAGGGTCTCAAACTTAGTTTCAAATTTGGTGGGAGTTTTGAGTGTATTTTTCTAAACTGGTCACACCTTCTTTCCTTGAAACTGACGAAAGAGTTTGGTCTTGGTCATAGTCTGATTCAAGGTTCGAGTCGGATAAGATTTTTCCTGAACTATCTTTCTCGAAAAGGTTTGATAATTCAGTTACTATTTTACTGAATTTCTTTAGATTTTTTGAATTTTTTTTTTACAATCCATGTGAATATAAAACGATAGAAATTTCTCTCTTAGAGTATTTAATTATTCATTTATTAAATACTCATAGAATTTAAACATATAATTTAAGAGAATTCTAATCTTGATATAAAAATTCTTCATGCATCTATTTATGCATAAAAATCAACTTCAATGAAAATAACACTAAAAAAAATCCTTTTATGCATCTATTTATGCATAAAATCAAATTTTATAAGAATAACACTTTTATAATAAAAGAAATTCCTTTATGCATCTTTCTATGCATAGAAATCAAATTTAATAAGAATAACACTTTTGTAATAAAAAAATTTCCTTTATGCATCTTTCTATGCATAGAAATCAAATTTAATAAAAATAACACTTTTATAATAAAAAAAATCCTTTATGCATCTTTCTATGCATAAAAATCAAATTTAATAAGAATAACACTTTTATAATTAAAAAAATCCCTTTATGCATCTTTCTATGCATAAAAATCAAATTTAATAAGAATAACATTTTTGTAATTAAAAAAAAATCCTTTATGCATCAGTCTATGCATAAAAATCAAATTTAATAAGAATAACACTTTTGTAATAAAAAACATTCCTTTATGCATCTTTCTATGCATAAAAATCAAATTTAATAAGAACAACACTTTTGTAATAAAAAAATTTCTTTATGCATCTTTCTATGCATAAAAATCAAATTTAATAAGAATAACACTTTTGTTAAAAAATTTTTCTTTATGCATCATTCTATGCATAAAATTAAATTTAATAAGAATAACACTTTTGTAATAAAAATATTCCTTTATGCATCATTCTATGCATAAAAATCAAATTTAATAAGAATAACACTTTTGTAATTAAAAAACTTCCTTTATGCATCATTCTATGCATAAAAATCAAATTTAATAAGAATAACACTTTTGTAATAAAAAAATTCCTTTATGCATCTTCCTATGCATACAAATCAAATTTAATAATTAATATCAGCGATATCCATGCATATTCATAGGTGAATATGTACATGGAGTAATTAGAATATTTCTTTTAGATGCAAAAATGGTGGAAATTACTCTTTTGGAATAACATAAAAAACAAACTTTCTTTTTCACAAAATTTTGAAAAATTTTGCCATAACCTCCTTTGTATGGCTGACCATTTCGCATTTTTATCTTTCTACAATTAACTTAATTAACCCAATTTAGAATTATAGAACTCTAATCTATGCAATTTTCTAAATTCAAGAGAGTAAATAATAAAAAGAGTTTAATTAATCATTTAGTTAATCTTTCTAAGATTAAGGAAGGTTGGAATGTAAAGAAGAGAAGGGGGTGGCCTTTTCATCAAAGGCATAGCATTTGAATTTAATTCAATCATCTGCAATTCATAAAAATCAAGAAAACCATAGATTTTTCATTAAAATTTGTAAACAAAGTAAGAAAATTAGTTTACATGGAGCTTGTAAGCTCTCCTTTGGCTTGAGGGATTGAGGGTTCTACTATTGTTTGAAGCAATAGTGGCCACCAATTCACATTGGAGAGGATTAGGCCAAAAACAATTGAATTATTAAAAAATTCAATGTAGATGGCTTAGGACAGGAGTATAGTAACAGTGCAAAAACACCATTAAGCTTTTACAAAGGGGGAGGCTTCTATTTATAGGAAAAAGTGAGCCTCTAACCAAGCACACTGATTCTAGAATTTTTCAGTTTAGCTTACCTTTTGGATCTAGTTTTGAAATAGGAGAGAGGAGAGATGAAAATATCTTATTTTATTGATTAAGAATTGGGGGTAATGATGAGCAAAAGGTGCCTACTTCATGAGAGGATCCCCACACTGAGGTGTCAAAATTCACTTTTTTAATTCTTTTCTTTGGTCCTTAGTCCACTCTTCATCTTATGTGAGCATTTACTCATTTTTGGGGGGTTTTTCTTTTTTTTTTCTTCAATTTATCTCCTCCCTACACTTGGATTGATCCTATTGGCCCATAGGAACCTTAATTGGACCATAATCTAAACATTTCTGAAAATCTGAACCCTTAGGCTAAGGTCCTTTATACCTATTTTCAATTAATTCCAATTGCACATTGGAAAGTTCTTTTTGAATTTCTGTTTCAAGGGAAACCATTTTTGACACTAGGAGGATTTTTTATCCAAAAATATCTCAATTTTGAATCACCTCCCTCTAGACATTTTCTCTCTCTAGGCCAAAACAGGGTAAAACAGGATCTTTCTTTTATTTCAGAGAGGAAAATAATTATAAGATCAGAAGGGGAGGTTCTTACACCTGCACACTTCAAAAGTTGGAGGGAGGAATCTTACATCCTACCCCACTTAAAAAACGTGAGATGTCCTCATCTCGCAAACTAGAGGACCACTCTTTCCCATAAGATCCAACTGATTCTGGGGTTCCTTATAGTCTGGTGAACCCAACAGAATCCTGGGATAAAGACCCCTTATATAGAACTCATCATCAGATAACAATTCATTCAGATCATATCATTCATATCTTTAACACAATAATGGTCCATTAGACCAAAATTTCCATCTGAACAGTCCTCCATGGGAATTTCAATTATACAAAATTTTAATTTGTCATCCCTTAGCTTGATCCACTGGGTCAAGTGGTAACAGTAGCAATCTATCAGTACAATCCACTAATCTCATAGTGATTTGGTGAAGTCATTATCATCATTCCAGTTACGAACATCATCATAGGAACCCGTCCCATTGTATGAATTTCATCACACATTTTCAACTTTTTACTCTTACTTCATAAATTTTTGACATTTTTGGTTGATCCACTTTATCCAATTTGCTCTGATACCAGCTAAAAGATCCCTGTCCCCTCAGTGCAACGAATTTTAGGGTGCTAGCAGCGGAAGTAGCACTTCTTGCACGGTGCAGGGTCCCTCACTCGGGGCGTCGCCCATGTATATCCGAACAAGAGACTAATCCCTCGGTTCTTCCAAAATTGAACCCAAAAAAACTTCCCTTTCCTGAAAAGCACGGGTGATTCCTCCAGGATAATTTTATTCTGATGTAGTCAAGCGTCTTAACTAACTGAACTGATCTGACCGAACCCGTAAGTCCCATAGTCAGATCAAGGAAAAGACTTGCCCTTGGATCATTGAGACCAATGCTTTTTTTTCCTCATTGAGAGGCACATCCCTTGATTCTTTTCCATAGAACAAATTTTATCCAAGATTTATTTCATCTATCGTACCATAATAGAATTGAGTCTCTTTTTAGGGATCCATCAGTCCAGCCTAACCCCATCCAGTCTCGTGGGTTAGCCAACCGCCCAACCACTATAGTGATGGGATCCATTTAAGAATTTGGTTAGGTTTTGTCCCGGGTACCAGGGAAAAGAGTCCCCAGGCCCCCTAGCCAGATATTCATGCAAACTTAGAACTAGTCACACCACTTACACACCCAATATGAAATTGCCTTTTTCACAGAATCAATTGTCTTTAAAGCAATCTTTTAATGAAACTATAGTATCAGTGATCATAATCCTCCAAAATATCCAGTTGAATCCTAATTTCCAATTTTTCCTTCATCGGTGTACCTATGGCATCATTGGTAACCAGAACACTCACCATCTGTCCACTCAGGGGCATTTTCGATAGTTCCTAGCTCATAGTACCCGGCAATATATTCACTTATAAAAATCAAAATGGAATCTCCGTTGAAGATCAGCAAGATCAACCAAAAGATCCATATAAAAGAGCCATGGACTCATCCGTTGAGGATCAGCAAGTTCAATCAACCAGATCCATGCCCAAATTTAGAAAACAACTCTTATTCCTTGATCCAAATATCTTCCTCGATGCACGTGTAGATATCTTCAGCGACCTAAAGCCCATCAGGAAACCATTTTTGACACTAGGAGGATTTTTATATCTAAAAATATCTCAATTTTGATTTACCTCCCTCTAGACATTTTCTCTCTCCAGGCCAAAACAGGGTAAAACAGGATCTTTCTTTTATTTCAATCTTTTATTTCAAAGAGGGAAATAATTATAAGATCAGAAGGGGAGGTTCTTACACCTCCACACTTCAAAAGCTGGAGGGAGGAATCTTACACATTCATCCACATCCATCCAATCATTCACATGCACGACTATCCACATCTATCCATACATTCACATCTATCACTTCACATCCATATATATTCACATTACATCACACCTCTTTACATCACATCACATCTTATCCACATCCACATCACATCTTATCCACATCACACCTCTTTACATCACATCACATCTTATCCACATCCACATCACATTCAGATCCACATCTCTTTACATTACACCACATCTCATCCATATCTACATCACATTCACATCTACATCCCTTTATATCACATCACATTCTTTCACATACACATCCACATCCATTTACTTTTCATCTCACCCTTTCACATATCCCCTCATCTCATTCTCATCTCATCATTCTCATCCACATCCATTTTCATTACATCACATCCTATCACATCCCATTTACATCTTATCACATCCATTCACATCCTATCGCATCCCATTTACATCTTATCACAACATCTTATCACATCCATTCACATCCTATCGCATCCCATTTACATCTTATCACATCCATTCACATCTTATCGCATCCCATTTACATCTTATCACATCCATTTCACATCCCATTCCCATTTAGTAGCTTTCTCTACTTCGATACTGATAATGGGACTTTTTCTAAATTTCTGCCAATTGCTTGGCACCTAGATAAAGGTTCTTTTTCTCGACGACTATTTCCATATTCTTTCTCAATTGAATTATATTCAATATTCCTCTTTTGAATAAAAGAATTCATGGGATTGACAAAAATCAATTCTACCCATATTTCCACTTTTGATAAATAATCATAAATTGAATTATACTAAAAATTTCTCTTTTTTCCATTTAATTTCTTGGACCTCAAATATCATGGAAATTTCTCTTTTTGCATTTAATTATTTACATTCCAATGTCATGGGAATTCCTCTTTTATCATAAAATAAATCTATCTAAAATTTCTCTTTTCTTTAATGGATATTCAATATGCCAAGAATTCCAAGAATTCCACTTTTCCTATTTAAATGATTGAATTCCAAAAGTCATAGGAATTTCTCTTTTATCATTTAAATAAAATTACCATAATTTTATTTAATTCAATATGCCAAGAATTCCACTTTTCCTATTTAAATGATTGAATTCCAAAAGTCATAGGAATTTCTCTTTTATCATTTAAATAAAATTACCATAATTTTCTCTTTTCTTAATTATTTAATTATACATAAGCCTAAAAATTTAGTTCTTCATTGAATGTGATGAAAATCATTCTTTTAGCATAGGATATTTAATCCGAGAATATGGTAGAAGTCCTCTTTTTACGTTATGCATAAGAATGAATTATGTATCAATTTCTTAAAAATTTTGCCATAGCTCCAATACTATTACTTAACAAATTTTAATATTTTTGAAAAGAATAAGACATAGTAATGTAATTATGATAGTATGACTATCTTTTAACCTTAAATCCAATTTATGGATTTATCTCATAATATTACCATAATTTACAAGCATATAAGTATAAAAAACCATTTTCTTAACCTCTAGCTTCACAAGCCTAGAGTTTGATTTGTGAATTAAGAATTTCTCCATGAGAAGCATCATTTGAATATAGAATTGGTCATAGGAATGACCATTCTTTGGGGGGAGAGAGAGAGAGATATGCTTTAAAAACATTCTAATTTAAGCATAAATGTAAACTTTATGTGATTTATCATTAAAATTCCTTAGAGAGCTTCATTTTCATTGAAGAACCATTCAATTGAATACTTCTCAAGCTTGAGAGGGGTTGAGAAGTGAAAAACATTTAGAAGATCAAGAAAAAGACCATAAAGTCACATTTCATCTCTTGTTTTGCTTGATTCTCTAGTCTTAGGAGAGGCCCTCAACCAATCAATTGGTTAGTATGTTGAGGAAAGCTCCAAGGAAGGTTTAAGAGAGAGAGAAACTCCAATCTCTCCAAATTGTAGAGGATTTTTAGAGGATAATAGAAAATATCATTATTTTAGTATAATATTGGCATGGTATAGTTCATAGACTTTTTTTACAAAGGGTTGAGGATCTATTTATAGGTGAGGGAGGCCTCTAATCAAGTCCAACTAGATTCTAGAATTTTTTAGGTGGACCTAGTTTGGCTCCCTTTTGATTTGGTTTGATCCAGGAGAGAGGAGAGATAAAAATATCACAATTTTTTTGAGTTAAAGACTTGACCACATGTGTGAAATAGGCGCCTCCTTGAAGTCCCCCCTTCTCCTTACCAAGGTGTCAAAAATGTATCATTATACCCAAAATATCTCATTTTTTTAGTAATATCTTATAGTTTTTTACTAATAAACCTTGTACTCAGTCAACTCTTCATCTTATGTGGGCATTTACTCATTTTTGGGTATTTCTTTTATTCATTGGGTTTATCTCCTCCCCACATGTGGATTGATCCTATTGGCCCATAGGAACCTTAATTGGACCATAATCCAAATTTTTTTGAAAATCTAGACCCTTAGGCTAAGGTCCTTTATACATATTTTCAATTAATTCCCATTGCACATTAGAAAGTTCTTTTTGAATTTTTGTTTCAGGGGAAACCATTTTAGACACCAGAAGGATTTTTATATTAAAAAATATCCTAATTTTGGATAACCTCTCTCTAGACATTTTCTCTCTCCAGGCTAAAACAGGGTAAAACAAGATCTTTCTTTTATTTCAGAGAGAGGAATAATTACAAGATCATAAGGGGAGGTTCTTACACCTATACACCTCAAAATCTAGAGGGAGGAATCTTACATCTTACCCCACTTAAAAAACGCAAGATGTCCTCATCTCGCAGGTGGAGTATGATCTTCTTCTTCTTCTTCTTCTTCAATCGCTACCAGTGTTACTGCCTTGGAAGTGGACGGCCAATTTGGGAACATCTCTCTTTGACTTCCCTTATTCTGAGGTGGAGGTCTTGCATTACTTTGGATTGAAACTGCGGGTTGGTTAAGGGGTCTACCTTTGGGATTTCCCTAATTTTGGTGAAAAGGAACCTGATTACTTTGGAACGAAGGAGCTGGAGTCTGGAATCTTGATCCCTGATTTCCTTGCCCCAAAAACCTTGATCCAAAAGGAGTTGGGCAATCCATATTGCGATGTCCAATTATAGCATTTCACTCCCTTGTTCAAGGGTGGAACTTCTAAAGTTGAATTCCAAGGGATTGAGTTTTGGGAAAAGGACCTTTCTTCCATTCTGGAACTTCCCATATCCTGAGATTGACCCTAATGTCGCTTAGACGGTGGAAGGTTGGAATCGCCTTCTAGAGCTAGAAATCTTTTGAAAGATGATGGTGCTAGCTTTGGTGCAAGACCTTGACATCAAAGGCCTTGGCAAAATCCTTCGCTATCCGCACCGCTTCGGCCATGGAAACTAGCTTGGCATTCGTCACTAGGATATTCAAAGGTTTGTTCAATCCCGGAGTGAACCTAGCCATCAGCTGTTCTTCATCCAGCGGTGGCGAGTATTTGAGGAGGAGAGTGAACGCTTGGTGATGTACTTCAATAGTTCTGCACCCCTAGGTTAACTCCAAGGATTCGTTCATCTTGGTTTCCAAAATGCCGGGAGGACAGAATCTCTTCCTTAGGTAAATTTTGAGATCATTCCATGTCTGATTATTTTGATCCGGACGGTTTGTCTTGCAGTGGTTTCTCCATGCCACTCTGGCTGTTTCTACTATCTCAGCCTTGCAAGATCCATTTTACTCTTCTCATTGATCCCGATGACATCGAAGTACTCTTCCATTGCTTCGATCCACTTCTCCATAGCCTCTCCCAAGTTTTCCCCTTCACCCTGGAAAGGTCTAGGCTGGGATCTATGAAGAGTTTTACGAACATCCAAGTCAAGCTCTTCCTCATCGACTTGGGGATTATCATTTCTACCACGACGACCTCGATCCATGATCCTATCAATACAAAAATTCTTGTTAAGTCTCTTTATTTACGATTCAAATCCGACTTTAGATCCAACTGATTTTGGGGTTCTTTAGATTGGTCAGCCCCCCACAAAATCATGGGATAAAGATCCCTTATATAGAACTCAATTCATTCAGAACATATCATTTATATCCCTTAACACAATAATGGTCCATTAGACCAAAAATGCCATTTGAACATTCCTCCACGGGAATTTCAGTTATGCAGGTTTTCAATTTGTCATCCCTTAATTAGATCCACTGGGTCAAAGGTTGACAACAGCAATCTGTCAGCACAATCCACTAATCTCGTAGTGATTTGATGAAGTCATTATCGCCATTCCAGTTATTAACATCAATACTGGGATTCGTCCCATTCATCCTCATTCTGGTTTTGTTCAACTTATCGCCTTTCAACCAAAATTCAGGAATCATCATTTTTCAATCAGAATCCAAATCAACTCATCAATTCTCAACCAAAATTCTAAAATCACATTCGAATTCATCATCTGGATAGCATTTTTGCTTATAATTTCAAGGTCTTAGATTTACTCGTATATACTGCCAGTAGAGAGCTGCAGTTATACCCTCAGTATATACGAGTAGTCACTGTCCTTGGAATTATAAGGTGAATATCATCATGTCTAGGCCTCAAGAAAGTCAAGGATTCAATACAATTACGGTACTTCCATCTGAAGATCCAATTACCTATTTATGAATCTTTATTCTGAATATCAATTTGTATGAATTTCATCACAATTACAACCTTTTACTGCTACTTCATAAATTTTTGATATTTCTGGCTTGGGATATTCTCATTTTTTATCATTCCTTCATCAGTGTACCTATGGCATCATTGGTAACCAGAACGCTCACCACCTCTCAGGGGCCTTTTTGATAGTTCCTAGATCATAGTACCCGGCAATATATTCTCTTATAAAAATCAAGATAGAATCTCCATTGAAGATCAACAAGATCAACCAACAGATCCTTATAAAAGAGCCATGGACTCATCCGTTGAGGACCAGCAAGGTGAATCAACTACATCCATACCCGAATTCAGAAAACAACTCTTACTCCTTGTTCCAATATCTTCCTTGATGCACGTGTGCGTATCTTCGATGACCCAGAGCTCGGGCACCGTATGGTCAGTACCCTCTAGGATCCTTCGCAAGTCACCTAGCGCTTCACTCATAGGCCGCTTCCTTGGTCCCTCATCCATTGTATCGGAAGCTCACCATTTAAGTCGTGGTCAAGACCTCGGCCGACCTTGCTACGCGAGACGTCCTCTGTTGACTCTCCATCAGCTGTTGCAACTTTATTAGTTAGCTCTCGACGACCTCATTCACAAGACGATCAAAATGCTTCCCCACCATTCTTGACATAAAATAGTCATTTTAAAACAGGTCATAAATACAGTTTCTATAATGAACTCTCGTCTTTCCACATTGTTCCACATCAATCTACATTACTTAATCCACGTCCAATTCATATGTATTCCCATTCTCATCCAATCACATCATTTTCCATCTCAGCACCTCTTTTCTCATTTCTCCTCATCACATCTCATCCACTCGCATCTATCCATATCCACATCTCATCACATCACATTGATTCACATCTCATCCACTCATATCTACCCCAATCCACATCACATCACATCCATTTCACCTCAATTTCGTTCATTCACATCTATCCATATCCACATCTCATCACATCACATTGATTCACATCTCATCCACTCATATCTACCCGAATCCACATCACATCACATCCATTTCACCTCAATTTCATTCATTCACATCTATCCATATCCACATCTCATCACATCACATTGATTCACATCTCATCCACTCATATCTACCCCAATCCACATCACATCACATCCATTTCACCTCACATTTCATTCATTCACATCTGTCCCGATTCACATCCCATCACATCTCATCCATTCACATCACATCCCATTCATTCACATCTATCCCGATTCACATCACATCACATCACATTCATTCACATCACATATCATCCATTCACATCACATATCATCCATTCACATCTATCCCAATTTTCATCACATCTATTTCACATCCCATCTCATTCATTCACATCCCGATTCACATGACATCACATCTCATCCATTCACATCCCATATCATTCATTCACATCCCGATTCACATGACATCACATCTCATCCATTCAAATCACGTATCATTCATTCACATCCCGATTCACATGACATGACATCTCATCCATTCACATCACATATCATCCATTCACATCACGTATCATTCATTCACATCTCGATTCACATGACATGACATCCCATATCATCCATTCACATCCCGATTCATATGACATCACATCTCATCCATTCACATCACATATCATCCATTCACATCTATCCCAATATACATCATATCACATCACATCCATTCCACATCACATCTCACCCATTCATACTTATTCAACTCACATCACATCCACATTCATCACATTCATTGTATCTCCATCCCTTCACATACATTCTATCCACATTACATCATGTCCACATCATATCTCATTCATACACATCCCATCTCATTCATCCACATCCATCCATTCATTCACATGCACGACTATCCACATCATATCTCATTCATACACATCCCATCTCATTCATCCACATCCATCCAATTATTCACATGCACGACTATCCACATCTATCCTTACATTCACATCTATCACTTCACATCCACATATATTCACATTACATCACATCTCTTTACATCACATCACATCTCATCCACATCCACATCACATTCAGATCCACATCTCTTTACATTACACCACATCTACATCACATTCATATCCACATCCCTTTACATCATATCACATTCTTTCATATACACATCCACATCCATTTACTTCCCATCTCACCCTTTCACATATCCTCTCATCTCATTCTCACACATCCACATTCATTTTCATTACATCACATCCTATCACATCCCATTTACATCTTATCACATCCATTCACATCCTATCACATCCCATTTACATCTTATCACATCCATTCACATCCTATCGCATCCCATTTACATCTTATCACATCCATTCACATCCTATCACATCCCATTTACATCTTATCACATCCATTCACATCCTATCGCATCCCATTTACATCTTATCACATCCATTCACATCCTATCACATCCCATTTACATCTTATCACATCCATTCACATCCTATCGCATCCCATTTACATCTTATCACATCCATTCACATCCTATCGCATCCCATTTACATCCCATTTACATCTTATCACATCCATTCACATCCCATTTACATCTTATCACGTCCATTCACATCTTATCACATCCATTTCACATCCTATTCTCATTTAGTAGCTTTCTCTACTTTGATATACCGATAATGGGACTTTTTCTAGATTTCTGCCAATTGCTTGGCCTAGATAAAGGTTCTTTTTCTCGACGACTACTTTCGTATTCTTTCTCAATCGAATTATATTCAATATTCCTCTTTTGAATAAAAGAATTCATGGGATTTACAAAAATCAATTCTACCCATATTTTCACTTTTGATAAATAATCGTAAATTGAATTATACTAAAAATTTCTCTTTTTCCCATTTAATATCTTGGACCTCAAATATCATGGGAATTCCTCTTTTTGCATTTAATTATTTGCATTCCAATGTCATGGGAAGTCCTCTTTTATCATAAAATAAATCTATCTAAAATTCCTCTTTTCTTTAATAAAATATCCATTAATTCAATATGCCAAGAATTTCACTTTTCCTATTTAAATGATTGAATTCCAAATGTCATAGGAATTCCTCTTTTATCATTTAAATAAAATTACCATAATTTTCTTTTTTCTTAATTATTTAATTATACATAAACCTTAAAAATTAGTTTTCCATTGAATGTGATGAAAATCATTCTTTTAGCTTAGGATATTTAATCCGAGAATATGGTAGGAAGTCCTCTTTTCACGTTATGCATAAGAATGAATTATATATCAATTTCTTAAAAATTTTACCATAGCTCCGCTACTATTACTAACAAATTTTAATATTTTTGAAAAGAATAAGACACAATAATGTAATTATGATAGTATAACTTTCTTTTAACCTTAAATCCAATTTATGAATTTATCTCATAATATTACCATAATTTACAAGCATATAAGTATAAAAAACCATTTTCTTAACCTCTAGCTTCACAAGCCTAGAGTTTGATTTGTGAATTAAGAATTTCTCCATGAGAAGCATCATTTGAATATAGAATTGGTCATAGGAATGACCATTCTTTGGGGGGGAGAGAGATATGCTTTAAAAACATTCTAGTTTAAGCATAAATGTAAACTTTATGTGATTTATCATTAAAATTCATTAGAGAGCTTCATTTGCATTGAAGAACCATTGAGTTGAATACTTCTCAAGCTTGAGAGGGGTTGAGAAGTGAAAAACATTTAGAAGATTAAGAAAAAGACCATAAAGTCACACTTTACCTCTTGTTTTGCTTGATTCTCTAGTCTTAGGAGAGGCCCCCAACAATTCAATTGGTTAGTATGTTGAGGAAAGCTCCAAGGAAGGTTGAAGAGAGAGAGAAAATCCAATCTCTCCAAATTGTAGAGGATTTTTAGAGGATAATAGAAAATATCATTATTTTAGTATAAGACTAGCATGGTATAGTTCACATATTTTTTAACAAAGGACTGAGGATCTATTTATAGGTGAGGGAGGCCTCTAACCAAGTCCAACTAGGTTCTAGAGTTTTCCAGGTTCAGTTTGGCTAAAGTTGGGGACAAGATTTGGACCTAGTTTGGCTCCCTTCTTTTGATTTGGTTTGATCCAGGAGAGAGGAGAGATAAAAATATCACAATTTTTTTGAGTTAAAAACTCCATTTCATGTGTGAAATAGGCACCTCCTTGAAGTCCCCCCTTCTCCTTACCAAGGTGTCAAAAATGTATTATAATCCAATTTTTTTTGAAAATCTAGACACTTAGGCTAAGGTCCTTTATACATATTTTCAATTGATTCCCATTGCACATTGGAAAGTTCTTTTTGAAACAAGGGAAACCATTTTAGACACTAGGATGATTTTTGTATTAAAAAATATCCCAATTTTGAATTATCTGTCTCTAGACGTTTTCTCTCTCCAAGCAAAAACAGGGTACAACATGATCTTTCTTTTATTTCAGAGAGGGGAATAATTACAAGATCAGAAGGGGAGGTTCTTACACCTATACACCTCAAATGTTGGAGGGAGGGTTCTTATATAAGATGAAGAGTTGATTGAGTACAAGGTTTATTAATTAAAAATTATGAGATATTACTAAAAAATGAGATATTTTGGAATAATGATGCATTTTTGACACCTTGGTAAGAAAAGGGGGACTCTTGAGGTAGGTGCCTCTTTCACATGTGTGGAAGGGTTTTTAATTCAAAAAAATTGTGATATTTCTATCTCTCCTCTCTCCTGGATCAAACAAAATCAAGAAGGGAGCTAAACTAGTCCAAATCTTGTCCAAATTGAGTCAAACTGAACCTGAAAAATTTTAGAACCTAGTTGGACTTGGTTAGTGGCCTCCCTCACCTATAAATAGACCCTTAGTCATTTGTAATGGGATATTGGAGCTATACCATGCCAGTATTATATTAAAATAATCATATTTTCTATTAACCCTTAAATTTTCCTCTCTCTTGGGAGCTATCTCTCTCTCTCTCTCTCTACATAACAACTCTTGGAGTTGCTCTTCTCCTCTTGGTGGACCAATTGATTGGTTGGGGACTTCACTGCAAAATTAGAGAATCAAGCCAAACTTGGAGGTAAAATCAAATTTTATGGTTTTTTCCAATTTTCTTAATAACTTTCTTTTTCTCTACCCCTCTCAAGATTGAGAAGTTTTCTAAATGATTGTTTTAATTCAAATCAATCTTTCCCTTAAACTCTTAATGTTTAATTAAGAGAAAGTTAATCTTTATGCTTATTTGTAATGCTTTCTTTAAGTAAATCTCCCTCTAAAAGAATAGCCGTCTTTATGGCTAAATCCTTTGTCTCAATGATATTCTCTTAATTCAAAGCTAAACTCTAGGCTTGATAAGCTAGAGATTAAGAAAATGATATTTTCATGATTTTTTGCTATTAAAATAATGGTAAATTTTTTTAGATTATTTATGAGTAGTTAAAAACTACTCTAATTCATGCTAAATGAGAAATGGATTATCCTAACAAATTGGGAAAAGAGGAATGTTGGAATTAGCTTAATCTAGTGGGATAATCATAGTTATGTTTAATTTTATGGGTTAAAATTATGATTTAAATTTATAGTTTGATTTTAAGCATAAAAGAGAATCTGCTATCATATTTTCATTACAAGCTTTTATTCTTTTAGAAAAAAATTGAGAATTACCAGTAAGAGCAGTGAAGCTATGGGAAAAATTTTAAAAAATATTACATATCTTCTTTTTATGCATAATGCTAAAAGAGGACTTCCTACCATATTCTAGGATTGGACATCCTATGCAAAAAGAATGATTTTCATCATATTCATGAGAAATAATTGTTTTGTAATTATGCATAATTAATTGAATATGATAGAGTAATTTTTGGTAAATTTATTTTTATACAAAAAGAGGAATTCCCATGATATTGAGATCCAAGTAATTAAATGGTAAAAGAGGAATTTTTGGCATAATTCAAATTATGAGTATTTATCAAAGGTGGAATTTTGAGTATTTTTTATTGAAAAATATGGGTAGAATTGATTTTGTAAATCCCATGAATCTTTTACTAAAAAAGAAGAATATTGAATATATTTTACTTGAGAAATTTGAGAAAGAATATGAAAATATCCATCGAGAAAACTTGGATAATGAAGCTTAAGGAATGAAAATACAATACTTAAATGCTATTTCTGAGTTTTTACTATTCAATTTTGATAAGCTTTATTTTTTCTTTTTAAACCTTCAACAACACTCTGATACGTAAATTCAATGGGATCGAGAAAAAGTACCTTTAACTAGGCTAAGCAATTGGTAGAAACTTAGAAAAGTCCTATCAGTATCGAAAGTAAAAAACGGTACTAAAAGTGGATGTGATAAGATGTGATGTGGATCTGAATGAATGTAAATGAATGTGATGGGATGTTAATGGATGCGATGTGATTAGATGAGATGTGAATGTGATAAGAGGAGATGTGAATGTGATGTGATAAGATGTGAATGTGATATGATGAGATGTGAGTGGATGTGATGAGTTGTGATGTGATGTAAATGGATGTGGATGTGAATGTGAGGAGATGTGGATAAGATGTGATGTGATGTAAATGGATGTGGATGTGAATGTGAGAAGATGTAAATGGATGTGGATGTGAATGTGATGAGATGTGATGATATGTGAAAGGATGTGATGTGATGAAAATGGATGAGAATGAGATGTAATGTGATAGATGTGCATGTGAATGAATGAATGGATGTGGATGAATGTGATGAGCTGTGAATGGATATGGTGTGATATGAATGTGGATGGAATGAATGTGATGTGATGTGGATGGATGTGAACGAGATGTGATGAGATGAGGATGGATGTGATGAGATGTGAATGAATGTGGGATGTGAATGTGTGTGATGGATGTGAATGGATGAGATATGATGTGGATAGATGAGATGTGATGTGATGTGGACTTTGCTAGATGTGAATGGATGTGAAGTGATGTAAATAGATGTGAACGTGATGTGATGATATGTGAATGAATGTGGGATGTGAATGGATGAGATATGATGTGGATAGATGAGATGTGATGTGATGTGGACTTTGCTAGATGCGGATGGATGTGAAGTGATGTAAATAGATATGAACGTGATGTGATGATATGTGGATGTGATGTGGATCTGAATGAATATAGATGGATGTGATGTGATATGAATGGATGAGATGTGATGTGGATATGTTGTGACATGACGTGATGTGATGAGGATAGATGTGATGAGATGTAATATGATGTGATTGGATGTGATTGGATGTGAATGGATGAGAATGGATGAAGACAATGAGAATACACATGATTGGATGTGGAATAAGCAATGTGAATTGATATAGAAGAATGTGGAATAACAAGAAATGATGTGGAACAATGTGGAAAGATGAGAGTTCATTAGAAACTGTATTTATAAAACCTATTTTTAAATGACTATTTTATGTCAAGAATGCTCGGGAAGCATTTTGACCATCTTGTGAATGAGGTCGTGGAGACCTAAGTGGAGACCTAAGTGATAAAGTTGCAACAGCTGATGGAGAGTATATGGAGGACGTCTCGTGTAGTAGCAAGGTCGGGTCTTGACCAGCCTCGATTCGATTTAAATGGTGAGCTTCGGTACTATGGATGAGGGACTAAGGAAGCGGCCTATGAGTGAAGCACTAGGTGACCTGCGAAGGAGCCTAGAGGGTGCTGGCCATATGGTGCTCGGGCTCTGTGGGGGGTCGCCGAAGATACCTACGCGTGCATCCGGGAAGCAAATGGAATAAGGAGTTAGAGTTGTTTTTTGAACTTGGGTATGGATCTGGTTGATTGGCCTTGCTGGTCCATGACTCTTTTATATGGATATATTAGTTGATCTTGCTGATCTTCAACGGAGAGTCCATCTGGATTTTTCTTATGTGATTATATTTTCGGATACTATGAGCTAGGAACTATTGAAAAGGCCCTTGAGTGAACAGGTGGTGAGCGTTCTGGTTTTGCCAATGATGCCATAGGTACACCGATGAAGAAAGTATTGGAAATTAGAATTCAAGCTAGATATTTTGGAGGGTTATGATCAGTGATACTATGGTTTCATTAGAAGATTGTTTTAAAGATAGCTGAATCTATGAAACAAGCAATTTCATATTGGGTGTGTAAGTGGTGTGACTATCTTGAAGTTTGCTCAAAGCGCCAGCTAGGGGGCCTGGGAACTCTTTTCCTTAGTACCCGCGGCAAAACATAACCAAATTTCTAAATGGATTCTATCACTACAGTGGTTGGGCGGTTGGCTAACCCATGGGGTTGGATGGGGTTAGGCTGGACTGATGGATCCCTAAAATGAGACTCAATTCTCTTAAATTGCGATAGTTGAAATAAATCTCGGATAACCCTTATTCTATGGAAAAGAATGAACGGTTATGCCTCTTGATGAGGGAAAAAGCGTTGGACTCTATGATCCAAGTGCAAGTCTCTTCCTTGATTTGACCATGAGACTTACGGGTTCGGTCGGATTAGTTTGATTAGTAAGACCTTGACTACATTAGAATAAAATATCCCAGAGGAATCTGTTGCCATATATATAGGCAGTGATGTGTGTGAATACACTTAGGACCGTTGGGGCACTTTTTCCCTCTTTAGGAGGTTTTTTTCCCCCGCTTGTATATACGCCCAATATTCTAGGGCTTATATCTTATCTTTGTACATTGACACAATCTAATACATTGTGTGTTGTGTGCATTCTTGCTTCTTCTTCTCCAAGCTTGGTGTGCTTTCCTCCAACCCTAATTCCAACCATTGGTATCAAAGCAAGCATCGGCTCCCAGGGCTACGCCGCTAGCACCCTCCCCGACTCATGTTCTCCGATTGAGGTGAGCTTTCACGAGCGTTCTCAAAAATTGCATCTGAGGTCATTTCGGGCTCCATTTTTGCATTTCAAGTTCTGCACAGGTGCTTTCGTCATTTTGTGCATATCATTTTGTGCAAAAATTTTGACGGTGCAGTTTTTTGCAAAAGAGGCATACGTATTCTATTGTGGACTATGCTACATAGCACGAGTTGTTTTCTGTTCAGTCTTTACTTCATTACAGGTAGCTTTTGCATCAGTTTCAGTTAGTGGCCATGGCTGATAACAGCAATGATGTATTTCGCATGTTGTCTGCTGATGACAAATTGGATGGAGACAGCAACTACCCACTTTAGGCATACATGATGCAGCATGTTTTAGTTGTAAAAGGAGTGTGGAACATTGTGCAGGGTATGGATGTATGTCCAAGTTCTGTGGATGTAGGATCTGTTGAGGATGTTGCAGGTTCTAGCAGCTCTACTATTGTTGCTGTTTTACCCACTCTGCTAAACAAGCTCGTTGGGATGGTAAAGATGCGCAGGCTCATGCCTTGATTGCACTTTTTGTCAAACGTAACATCACCCCACATATTCGTTCAGCTAAAATAGAAAAACAGGCTTGGGATATTCTAGCTGGTTTGTATGCAGGTCGAAACGAGGCAAAAATCTCTTACCTGCGTAAATAGCTAGAATCGAAGATTATGCAGGAAGATGATGACATGAATGTTTTTCTTGCTGAGATTAAAGATCTCAAGGAACAATTGATTTCTGCAGGTGAGATTATTCCTGATCATTCTCTTGTGCAGACTGTTCTTGATGCTTTACCTAAGTCATATCAGACTTTTGCTTCCACGTGGAGACTTCTTACTGAGGATAGATCTGATGTTGTCAAGTATGATACTTTAGCCAACAAGCTCTTGCAAGAAGCACAGTCTAGGCAAAACAGGGCTAGGCAGCGTGCAGTTGATCAGGCATTTGTTACTGCACAGCAGAGAAGAAGTGGTAAGGCAGCCCCTTCCACTGTTTCTTCTCCTATTAGTAGGTCTGCAACTTCTTCTCCTTCCACAGGTAGCAACAATAGGTCTGAAAAGGCTCTTGATAAAGGCAAGAAAAAAATGAGGTACAACTATTGTAAGGAAACTGATCATGTTATTAAGAATTTCCCTAAGCTAAAGGCTAAAGAGGCAAAGAAGAAATTGTCAAATGCAGCCACAATAGCGGATGCTTCTACAAATGCAGATTCTGCAAATGTTGTGCAGGATACAGAATGGGCATTTAGCGTGTATTGCCAGTATGATCCATCTGTACATGATGCATGTTTGGCAGTTTCTGTTGACTCATGTATGGTATTTTGACAGTGGTGCCACAAAGCACATTACCTCGCATCGTGATATGTTCACTTGTCTTGAGGCTGTCCCTAATGGGAATACTGTCACATGTGCCAATAATACTTCTTAGCCAGTGAAGGGCATTGGTAAAATTATGCTTACTGCTGCAAATGGCAGCGCTTTCACACTTTCAGATGCTTTGTATGTGCCAAGGATAAAGAAGAATCTATTGTCTGTCTCTACGCTTGGCTAGACTTGGACTTGTAGTCAAATTTGTGGATGACAGATGTATTGTTCATGATTTGACTTCTGGTGATACGATTATTGTATCTGGCACCTTGTTTCATGGGCTGTATAGGCTCAATTCTTTTGACAAGTGTGTGGAAGATTCAACAAATGCAATTTCTGATGAAAAGGCAGTTTCAGATGCAAAACTATGGCATGCTCGTTTTGGTCATATGAACTTTGTGAGTTTGGCTGTGTTTGCAGAAATTTGATATGGTAGCTTCATTTCCCCCTCTTGAGGCACCATTAAAACATGTTTGTGAAGGCTGTATTTTGGGCAAAATGCAGCGTTCTGCATTTCCAAAGGATGGTTCTGTGTGGGCCACTCACAAATTGCAACTTGTACATAGTGATGTATGTGGGCCTATGCAAACTCTGTCATTTGGTAAATACTTGTACTTCGTGACTTTCATTGATGATTACTCAAGGCATGCATGGGTATATCCACTGAAGGTAAAGTTCGAAGTGTTTTTGTGTTTCAAACAGTTTTTACTTATGGTTGAAAATGTATCCAATTGTACTGTGGGCACCCTCCGTTCTGATCGAGGGGGGGAGTATATGTCTAAAGAGTTTGATGCATTTCTGGCTAGTCGTGGAATAAAACACCAATGTACAGTGCCGTATACCCCTCAGCAAAATGGTGTTGCTGAGAGGAAAAACAGGTCACTTATGGAGATGGCACGATGTATGGTCAAGAGCCAAGCTTTGCCACATGCGTTTTGGCTTGAGGCTGTCATGTGTGCTGCATACGTACAACAGGTGTCCCACCAAGGCCTTACAGTCTATTACTCCATACGAAGCTTGGCATGGCAGGAAGCCTTCTATTGGTCACTTGCATGTCTTTGGTTGCTTGGCCTATGCTTTACTGCCTGTGCAACAACGTAGAAAATTGGATGATAAGGCTGTCAAATGCATTTTTGTTGGTTACAGTGCTGAGAGCAAGGGTTATAGATTGTATCATCCACAGTCAAAGGGTTATAGATTGTATCATCCACAGTCAAAGCGTATCTTGATTAGTCAAGATGTTGTTTTTGTGGAAGATGATGTGCAGCCTTTGTTATCATGTACCAAAGAGACAAGTGTGAGCTCACGGGATGTATTTGATACGTTGTTGCCTGTTTACAGGTGGGAATTCAAATGTAAGTCCTAATGAGGAAAATATTCAGCCTATGCATATTTTAAACGACATCATAGATCAGCCTATTTCTGATGCAAATTTATAGGATGTAATTTATGAGGATAGGGCTGAAAATGAGCAGGCTAGAGGTATGCCTAAATGGCTGGTGCAAACCTTGCATGATAGTAAAATTGATGCATCTATGTCTAGTCGTACTCATTCAAGTTTTTAGCATGCCTCTTATGCATTAGATTGTTATGCTTTGGCTGTGTCTAGTATGTGTGAAGAGGAAGAACCTCTTTCATTTGATGAGGCACAAAAATAAAAAAATTGGTTGGGTGCAATGCAAAGTGAATATGATGCTAGAATGGTACATGGTCTTTGTGTGATTTGCCTATTGGTAAAAAGGCCATTGGATGTAAGTGGGTTTTTAAGTTGAAACGAAAGCCAGATGGTAGTGTTGATCGCTATAAGGCTAGACTTGTTGCAAAGGGTTATGCTCAAGAAAAGGGCATTGATTTTGATGAGACCTTTGCTCCCACTTGTCGTATGACTAGCATTCGTAGCATTTGTGCATTGGCATCTCATAATGGTTGGAATGTACATTAGTTGGACATAAAGACTGCGTTCTTGAATGGAGATTTGCATGAGGAGGTGTATGTATCGCAGCCTCGTGGTTTTGTTCAAAGAGGGCAGGAACACAAAGTGTGCAGGTTGAAAAAGGCTTTATATGGTTTAAATCAAGCTCCACGAGCTTGGTATGAAAAGATACATGCATATTTGATTGCACATGGTTTTCAAAATAGTCCAACAGAAAGCACTTTGTATGCTAAATGTGTAGATGATATACATCTAATCATCGCTCTCTATGTCGATGACATGCTGCTCACAGGACCAAATAAGAGTCATAGTGCTGATTTTAAGGCTGATTTGAATGCCGCTTTTGAGATGTCAGATTTGGGGCATTTGCATCATTATTTGGGGATACAATTTAAGCAGTACAGTGTGATGGAGGTATTGCTTTGTGTCAGACAAAGTATATTGAGACATTGTTGTTGCGGAGATTTGGCCTAGACTGCAAGCCTATTGCTACTCCAATGGAGACAGGTCTGAAGTTGAGTCTTCATGATGTTGGAGATCACTTTGATGTCACACTCTATCAGACAGCTGTTGGTTGCCTCATTTATGTATGCATTACGAGGCCAGACATTCAGTTTGCAGTCTCACATGTGAGCAGGTTTATGCATAGCCCAGGGTCTCAGCATTGGAAGGTAGTTAAACGTATCTTTCGCTACTACTTGAGTGACACCATATATCTTGGGTTGTTTTATTCCAAGGGGGGATCATTGTCACCAGATTTACATGCTTTTTCAGACTCAGATTGGGCTGGTTGCTATGACATAAGAGTGTCCACAAGTGGTTTTTGTTTCATGCTCGGTAGCTCATGCATATCTTGGTTGAGCAAGAAGCAACCTACTGTGGCCACTTCTAGTTGTGAAGCTGAGTATAGGGCAGCTTTCATAGCTACGGTTGAGTGTGTGTGGCTCAGATGGCTTATGGCTGACTTGGGTGTTGGACAGGAGTCTGCCACCTCTATCTACACTGATAGTCAGAGCGCATTGGCAGTTGTGAGAAACCCAGTTTTTCATGCTCACACAAAGCACATTGAAGTGCATTATCACTATGTTAGGGAAAGACTCTCAGCAAGAGAGATCAGCTTGGCCTATGTGCCAACACAGGACAACCTCGCCGATCTTTTCACAAAGGCGCTTCCTCGATCGTGAGAAGTTCGAAGCTTTCCGCAAAGCTTTGGGCTTGCTCCCCTTTGTGGACTGATCTACTTTGGGCATGGCACTTCCCTATACATGAGTGCCAGCTCTCGTTCACACCATCACTCCCAGGGGGGATTCGTTGCCATTTATATAGGCAGTGATATGTGTGAGTGCACTTAGGACCGCCGGGGTACTTTTTCCCTCTTTAGGAGGTTTTTTCCCCCGGCTTGTATATACGCCCAATATTCTAGGGCTATCTTATCTTTGTACATTGACACAATCTAATACATTGTGTGTTGTGTGCATTCTTGCTTCTTCTTTTCCAAGCTTGGTGTGCTTTCCTGCAACCCTAATTCCAACAAAATCGCCTATGTCTACTAGGCGAGGGAAGTTTTTTCGAGTTCGGTTTTGGAAGAACCAAGGGATTAGTCTCTTGTCCGGATATCCATGGGCAAGGCCCCGAGTGAGAGGCTTTGCCTTGCACAAGAAGTACTACTTCCGTTGCTAGCACCCCCGAATTCGTTGTGTGGAGGGGGCATGGATCTTTCAGCTCGTATCAGAGAGAATTGGCTAAAGTGGATCTAATTAAGGGATGACAAATTGAGAGCCTGCAGAATTGAAATTACCGTGAAGGAATGTTCAGATGAAATTTTTGGTCTAATGGACCATTATTGTGTTAAGAATATGAATGAATTATTCTCTGGTAATGAGTTTTGTATGTTCTTCTTGTAGAAGGGATCTCTTTCCCAGGATTTTGTGGGGGGCAAACCAAACTATAAAGAACCTCAGAATCAGTTCGATCTAAAGTTGGATTTGAATTATAAATAAAGTTCTTTTCACTTGAGCTCTTGGTTAATTTGGAAAAAAAAAGAGACTTAACAAGAATTTCTGTATTGATAGGATCATGGATCGAGGTGGTGGTGGGAATGTTAACCCCCAACTCGATGAGGAAGAGCTCGAGACACGGATGTTTGTAAAACTCTTCATAGATCGCAACCTGGACCTTTCAAGGGTGAAGGGGAAAACTTGGGTGTGAGGCTGTGGAGAAGTGGATCGAAGCAATGGAAGAATACTTCGATGTCACCGGGTACAAAGAGAAAAGTAAAATGGCTCGTGCAAGTCTGAAGATAGTAGAAACAACCAAAGTGGCATGAAGAAACCACTGCGAGACAAACCGTCTAGATCGGAACACCTAGACATGGAATGATTTCAAGATTTACCTAAGGAAGAGATTCTGTCCTCCTGACTTTTTGGAAACCAAAATGAATGAATTCTTAGAGTTAACCCAAGAGAGCAGAACTATTAAAGTGTATCACCAAGCATTTTCTCTCCTCCTCAAGTACTCTCGCCACCACCGCTAGAAGAAGAATAGCTGATGAGACCAGGTTCATTCGGGGACTGAACGAACCTTTGAATATCCTAGTGAAGAATGCCAAGCTAGTTTCCATGGCTAAAGCAATGCAGATGGCGAAGGATTTTGCCAAGACCTTTGATGTTAAGGTCTCACCAAAGCAACCAGCACCATCATCTTTCAAAAGATTTCTAGCTCCAAAAGGTGATTCCAACTTTCCACCACCTAAGAGACAACAAGGTCAACTTAGGATATGGGAAGTTCCAGAATGGAAGAAAGGTCTTTTTCTCAGAACGCAATCCCCTAAAATTCAACTTCAAAAGTTTGCCAAAGCAACCAGCACCATCATCTTTCAAAAGATTTCTAGCTCTAAAAGGTGATTCCAACTTTCCACTGCCTAAGAGACAACAAGGTCAACTTAGGATATGGGAAGTTCCAAAATGGAAGAAAGGTCTTTTTCTCAGAACGCAATCCCCTAAAATTCAACTTCAGAAGTAAGTGAAATGCTATAACCTGACAAGGATTTGGACATCAAAGTAGTATGGATTGCCCAACTCCTTTTGGATCAAGTTTTTTGGGGCAGGGAAGTCAAGGACCAAGATCCCAGACTCTAGCTCCTTCCTTCCAGAGTAATCATGTTCCTTTCCGTCAATTATCGCCACTTGCGAGATGATGACATCTCACGTTTTTTAAGTGGGGTAGGATGTAAGATTCCTCCCTCTAAATTTTGAGGTGTAAAGGTGTAAGAACCTCCCCTTCTGTTCTTGTAATTATTCCCCTCTCTGAACTAGAAGAAAGGTCTTGTTTTACCCTGTTTTGGCCTAGAGAGAGAAAATATCTAGAGAGAGATAATCTAAAATTGAGATATCTTTGGATATAAAAATCCTCCTAGTGTCTAAAATGGATTCCTCTGAAACAGAAGTTCAAAATGAACTTTTCAATGTGCATTAGGAATTAATTGAAAACTTAGCCTAAGGGTCTACATTTGGAGAATTTTTTGGATTATGGTCCAATTAAGGTTGCAATGGGCCAAATGGATTAATCCAAGTGTTGGGATGGGATAAATCCAAAAGAATAGAAGAAAATACCCAAAAATGAGTAAATGCTCACATAAGATGAAGAGTTGACTAAGTACAAGGTTTATTAATTAAATATTATGAGATATTACTAAAAAAATGAGATATTTTAGAATAATGATGCATTTTTGACACCTTGGTAAGGAAAGGGGGACTCTTGAGGTAGGCACCTCTTTCACATGTGTGGAAGGGTTTTTAATTCAAAAAAATTGTGATATTTTATCTCTCCTCTCTCTTGGATCAAACCAAATAAAAAAGAGAGCCAAACTAGTCTGAATCTTGTCCAAATTGAGTCAAACTGAACCTGGAAAATTCTAGAACCCAGTTGGACTTGGTTAGTGGCCTCCCTCACCTATACATAGACCCTCAGTCATTTGTAATTTGATATTGGAGCTATACCATGCCAGTATTATATTAAAATAATCATATTTTCTATTATCCCTTAAATTTTTCTCTCTCTTGGGAGCCTGGAGCTCTCTCTCTCTCTCTCTACAACAACTCTTAGAGTTGCTCTTTTCCTCTTAGTGGACCAATTGATTGGTTGGGAGCTTCACTGCAATTAGAGAATCAAGCCAAAATTGGAGGTAAAATCAAATTTTATGGTTTTTTTCAATTTTCTCAACCCCTCTCAAGCTTGAGAAGCTTTCTAAATGATTGTTTTAATTCAAATCAAGCTTTCCCTTAAAGTTTTAATGTTTAATTAAGAGAAAGTTAACCTTTATGCTTATTTGTAATGCTTTCTTTAAGTAAATCTCTCTCTCTCTAAAAGAATAGCCATCTTTATGGCTAAATCCCTTGAAAAGGGTGCTTCTCAATGATAGTCTCTTAATTCAAAGCTAAAATCTAGGCTTGATAAAAATGATATTTTCATGATTTTTTGCTATTAAAATAATGGTAAATTCTTTTAGATTATTTATGAGTAGTTAAGAACTACTCTAATTCATTCTAAATGAGAAATGGATTATCCTAACAAATTGGGAAAAGAGAAATGTTGAAATTAGCTTAATCTAGTGGAATAATCATAGTTATGTTTAATATTATGGTGGTTTAAATTATGATTTAAATTCATAGTTTGATTTTAAGCATAAAAGAGGAACTACTATCATATTCTCATTACAAGCTTTTAATCTTTTAGAAAAAATTTGTCAGTAATAGCAGCGAAGCTATGGTAAAATTTTTAGAAAATAATACATATCTTATTTTCATGCGTAATGCCATGCATAATGCTAAAAGAGGACTTCCTACCATATTCTAGGATTGGACATCCTATGCAAAAAGAATGATTTTCATCATATTCATGAGAAATAATTCTTTTGTAATTATGCATAATTAATTTATTATGAGAAAAGAGTATTTTTTGGTAAATTTATTTTTATGCAAAAAGAGCCATTCCCATGATATTTGCAATCCAAGTAATTAAATGGTAAAAAAGGAATTTTTGGCATAATTCAAATTATGAGTATTTATCAAAAGTGGAATTTTGAGTATTTTTATTTTTATTGGAAAATATGGGTAGAATTTATTTTGTAAATCCCATGAATTTTTTACTCAAAAAGAAGAATATTGAATATATTTTACTTGAGAAATTTGAGAAAGAATATGAAAATATCAATCGAGAAAACTTGGATAATTATTATTTAGAAAAGAGAATCTGGAATCCCTGGGAGAATCGAGGATCCAATGAGTGAGCAGAAGTTTAGAATTAATTCTCATTAATGAAGCTTAAGGAATGAAAATACAATACTTAAACGCTCTTTTTGAGTTTTTACTATTCAATTCTGATAAGGTTTATTTTTCCTTTTTAAACCTTCAACAACACTCTGATACATAGATTCAATGGGATCGAGAAAAAGTACCTTTAACTAGGCCAAGCAATTGGCAGAAACTTAGAAAAGTCCTATCAGTATCGAAAGTAGAAAACAGTACTAAAAGTGGATGCGATAAGATGTGATGTGTATTTGAATGAAAGTAAATGATTGTGATGGGATGTAAATGGATGGGATGTGGTTAGATGAGATGTGACTGTGATAAGAGGAGATGTGAATGTGATGTGACAAGATGTCAATGTGATATGATGAGATGTGAGTGGATGTGATGAGATGTGATGTGATGTAAATGGATGTGGATGTAAATGTGAGGAGATGTGATGTGATGTAAATGGATGTGGATGTGAATGTGAGGAGATGTAGATGAGATGTAAATGGATGTGGATGTGAATGTGATGAGATGTGATGATATGTGAAAAAGGATGTGATGTGATGAAAATGGATGACAATGAGATGTAATGTGATAGATGTGCATGTGAATGAATGAATCGATGTGGATGAATGTAATGAGCTATGAATGGATATGGTGTGATATGGATAGATGTGGATGTGATGTAATGTGGATAGAATGAATGTGATGTGATGTGGATGGATGTGAAACGAGATGTGATAAGATGAGGATGGATGTGATGAGATGTGAAGGAATGTGGGATGTCAATGGGTGTGATTGATGTGAATGGAGGAGATATGATGTGGATAGATAAGATGTGATGTGACGTGGACTTGGTGGGTAGATGTGAATGGATGTGAAGTGATGTAAATAGATGTGAACATGATGTGATGATATGTGGATATGAATGAATGTAGATGGATGTGATGTGAAATGAATGGATGAGATGTGATGTGGATATGTTGTGATGTGATGTGATGAGGATAGATGTGATGAGATGTAATATGATGTGATTGGATGAAAATGGATAAAGACGAAGGGAATACACATGGCTGGATGTGGAATAAGCAATGTGAATTGATGTAGAAGAATGTGGAATAACGAGAAATGATGTGGATCAATGTGCAAAGATGAGAGTTTATTAGAAACTGTATTAATGAAACCTATCTTTAAATGAATGTTTTATGTCAAGAAAGCTGGGGAAGCATTTTGACCATCTTGTGAATGAGGTTGTGGAGACCTAAGTTGGAGACCTAAGTGATAAAGTTGCAATAGTTGACGGAGTGTATATGGAGGATGTCTTGTGTAGCAAGGTCGAGCGAGGTCTTGACCAGCCTCGGTTCGATTTAAATGGTGAGCTTCCAGTACGGTGGATGAGAGACCAAGGAAGTGGTCTATGAGTGAAGCGCTAGATGACCTGCGAAGGAGCCTAGAGGGTGCTGACCATATGGTGCTCGGTCTTTGGGTCGCCGAACATACCCACGCGTGCATCGGGGAAGAAAATGGAATAAGGAGTTAGAGTTGTTTTTTGAACTTGGGTATACATCTGGTTGATTGGACTTGCTAGTCCTCAACGGATGAGTCCATGACTCTTTTATATGGATCTGTTGGTTGATCTTGTTAATCTTCAACTGAGAGTCCATCTGGATTTTTCTTATGTGATTATATTTCCGAGTACTATGAGCTAGGAACTATTGAAAAGGCCCCTGAGTGAACAGGTGGTGAGCATTCTGGTTGCCAATGATGCCATAGGTACACCGATGAAGGAATGATTGGAAATCAAAATTCAAGTTAGATATTTTGGAGGACTATGATTAGTGATACTATGGTTTCATTAGAAGATTGTTTTAAAGACAGCTGAATCTGCGAAACAGGCAATTTCATATTGGATGTGTAAGTGGTGTGACTATCTTGAAGTTTGCTTGAAGCGCCGGCTAGGGGGCCTGGGAACTCTTCTCCTTAGTACCCGAGGCAAAATATAACCAAATTTCTACTTGGATCCTATCACTACAGTGGTTGGGCGGTTGGCTAGCCCATGGGGTTGGATGGGGTTAGGCTGGACTGATGGATCCCTAAAATGAGACTCAATTCTGTTAAATTACGATAGTTGAAATAAATCCCGGATAACCCTTATTTTATGGAAAAGAATCAACGGTTGTGCCTCTTAATGAGGAAAAAAGCGTTGGACTCTATGATCCAAGTGCAAGTCTCTTCCTTGATCTGACCATGAGACTTACGGGGTTGGTCGGATCAGTTTGATTAGTGAAGACCTTGACTACGTTAGAATAAAATATCCCGGAGAAATCGCCTATGCAAGGGAAGTTTTTTCGAGTTCGGTTTTGGAAGAGCCGAGGGATCAGTCTCTTGTCCGGATATCCGTGGGCGAGGCCCCAAGTGAGAGGCTTTGCCCTACGCAAGAAGTGCTACTTCCGCTGCTAGCACCCCCAAATTCATTCTGCGGAGGGGGCAGGGATCTTTTAGCTGTCGTATCAGAGCAAATTGGCTAAAGTGGATCAACCGAGAAGGAAGAAATGTCAAAAATGCATGTGAATGAATGAATGGATGTGGATGAATGTGATGAGTTGTGAATGGATATGGTGTGATATGGATAGATGTGGATATGATGTAATGTGGATGGAATGAATGTGATGTGATGTGGATGGATGTGAACGAGATGTGTAAGATGAGGATGGATGTGATGAGATGTGAATGAATTTGGGATGTGAATGGGTGTGATGGATGTGAATGGATGAGATATGATGTGGATAGATGAGATGTGATGTGATGTGGACTTTTCTAGATGTGAATGGATGTGAAGTGATGTAAATAGATGTGAACGTGATGTGATGATATGTGGATGTGATGTGGATTTGAATGAATATAGATGGATGTGATGTGATATGATGTGGATAGATGAGATGTGATGTGATGTGGACTTTGCTAGATGTGATGAGATGTGATGTGATGTGGACTTTGCTAGATGTGAATGGATGTGAAGTGATGTAAATAGATGTGAACGTGATGTGATGGTATGTGGATGTGATGTAAATAGATGTGAACGTGATGTGATGATATGTGGATGTGATGTGGATCTGAATAAATATACATGGATGTGATGTGATATGAATGGATGAGATGTGATGTGGATATGTTGTGACGTGATGTGATTGAGGATAGATGTGGATAGATGTGATGAGATGTAATATGATGTGATTGGATGAGAATGGATGAAGACGATGAGAATACACATGACTGGATGTGGAATAAGCAATGTGAATTGATGTAGAAGAATGTGGAATAACGAGAAATGATTTGGAACAATGTGGAAAGATGAGAGTTCATTAGAAAGTGTATTTATGAAACTTGTTTTTAAATGACTGTTTTATGTCAAGAATGCTTGGGAAGCATTTTGACCATCTTGTTTGATGAATGAGGTCAAGGAGACCTAAGTGATAAAGTTGCAACAGTTGATAGAGAGTATATGGAGGACGTCTCGTGTAGTAAGGTCGATCGAGGTCTTAACCAGCCTCGGTTTGATTTAAATGGTGAGCTTCTGGTACGGTGGATGAGGGACCAAGGAAGTGGCCTATGAGTGAAGCACTTGCGAAGGAGCCTAGAGGGTGCTGACCGTACGGTGCTCAGGCTCTGGGTCACCGAAGATACCCACGCGTGCATCGGCAAAGAAAATGGAATAAGGATTTAGAGTTGTTTTTTGAACTTGGGTATGGATCTGGTTGATTGGCCTTGCTGGTCCTCAACAGATGAGTCCATGACTCTTTTATATGGATCTGTTGGTTGATCTTGCTGATCTTCAACAGAGAGTCCATCTCGATTTTTCTTATGTGATTATATTTCTGGGTACTATGAGCTAGGAACTATTGAAAAGGCCCCTGAGTGAACAGGTGGTGAGCGTTCTGGTTTCCAATGATGCCATAAGTACACCGATGAAGGAATGATTGGAAGTTAGAATTCAAGCTAGATATATTGGAGGATTATGATCAGTGATACTATGGTTTCATTAGAAGATTGTTTTAACGACAGCTAAATTTGTGAAACAGGCAATTTCATATTGGGTATGTAAGTGGTGGGACTATCCTGAAGTTTGCTTGAAGCGCTGGCTAGGGGGCTTGGGAACTCTTTTCCTTAGTACCCGGGGCAAAACATAACCAAATTTCTAAATGGATTCTATCACTACAATGGTTGGGCAGTTGGCTAACCCATGGGGTTGGATGGGGTTAGGCTGGACTGATGCATCCCTAAAATGAGACTCAATTCTATTAAATTGCAATAGTTGAAATAAATCCTTGATAACCCTTATTCTATGGAGAAGACTCAACTGTTGTGCCTCTTGATGAGGAAAAAAGTGTTGGACTCTAAAATCCAAGAGCAAGTCTCTTCCGTGATCTGACCATGAGACTTACGGGTTTGGTCGGATCAGTTTGATTAGTGAAGACCTTGACTACGTTAGAATAAAATATCCCAGAGGAATCACCTATGTTTGCTGGGCGAGGGAAGTTTTTCCGAGTTTGGTTTTGGAGGAACCGAGGGATTAGTCTCTTGTCCGGATATTCGTGGGGGCGAGGCCCCGAGTGAGAGGCTTTGCCCTGCGTAAGAAGTGCTACTTCCGCTACTAGCATCCCCGAATTCGTGCGTGGAGGGCGCTGGGATCTTTCAACTGGGTATCAGAGCGAATCGGCTAAAGTGATCAACCGAGAAGCAAGAAATGTCAAAAATTTATGAAGTACTAGTAAAAGATTGTAATTGTGTGATGAAATTCATACAAATTGATATTCAGAATGAAGATTCATAAATTGGAAATTGGGTCTTCAAATGGAAGTACCACAATTGTATGGAATCCGTGACTTGCTTGAGACCTAGATATGATAGTATTTACCTTATAGCCCTAAGGATTGTGACTACTCGTATATATTGTGGGTTTATCTGTAGCTCTTTACTGACAATATATACGAGTAAATATAAGACCTTGAAGTTATAAGCAATAATGCTATCCAGAGGATGAATTCGAATGTTGGTTGATATGATTTTTAAATTCTGGTTGAGAATTGATGAATTGATTTGTATTTTGATTGAAAGACAATGATTTTTGAATTCTGGTTTGAAAGACGATAAGTTGAACAAAGCCACAATGAGGATGAATGGCACGAATCCCAGTGATGATGTTAGTACTGGAAGACGATTATGACTTTAGCAAATCACTATGAGATTAGTGGATTGTGCTGACAGATTGCTGCTGCTGTTTGACCTTTGACCCAGTGGCCCTAATTAAGGGATGACAAATTGAGAACCTTCATAAACTGAAATTCTCATGGAGGAATGTTTAGATGAAATTTTTGGTGTGATGTACCATTATTGTGATGTACCATTATTGTGTTAAGAATATGAATGAATTATTATTGTGTTAAGAATATGAATGAAATTTTTGGTGTGATGTACCATTATTGTGTTAAGAATATGAATGAATTATTCTCCGATTATGAGTTCTGGATGTTCTTCTTGTAGAAGGGATCTTTATCCTAGGATTTTATGGGGGGCTCACCAAACTATAAAGAACCCCAGAATCTATTGGATCCAAAGTTGGATTTGAATTATAAATAACGTGGTCTTTTCACCTGAGCGTCTTGGTTAATTTGGGAAAAAAGGGGACTTAACAAGAATTTTTGTATTGATAGGACCATGGATCAAGGTCGTCGGTGGGAATTTTCGTATTGATAGGATCATGGATCGAGGTCATCGTAGTGGGAATGTTAACCCCCAACTCGATGAGGAAGAGCTCGACATGGATGTTTGTAAAACTCTTCATAGATTGCAACCTGGACCTTTCAAGGGTGAAGGGGAAAACTTGGGTGAGTCTGTGGAGAAGTGGATCGAAGCAATGGAAGAATACTTCGATGTCACCCGGTACAACAAGAAAAGTAAAATGGCTCTTGCAAGGCTGAAGATAGTAGAAATAGCCAAAGTGGCATGGAGAAACCACTGTGAGACAAATCGTCTGGATCGGAACACCCAAACATGGAATGATTTCAAGATTTACCTAAGGAAGAGATTCTGTACTCTTGACTTTTTGGAAACTAAAATGAATGAATTCTTAGAGTTAACCCAAGGGAGTAGAACTATTGAAGTGTACCTCAAGTACTCATCTCGCCACCGCTGGAAGAAGAATAGCTAATGACCAGGTTCATTCGGGGACTGAACGAACCTTTGAATATCCTAGTGAAGATTGCCAAGCTAGTTTCCATGGCCAAAGCAGTGTGGATGGCGAAGGATTTTGCCAAGGCCTTTGATGTCAAGGTCCCACCAAAGCCAACACCATCATCTTTCAAAAGATTTCTAGCTCGAGAAGGTGATTCCAACTTTCCACCACCTAAGAGACAACAAGGTTAAACTCAGGATGTGGGAAGTTTTAGAATGGAAGAAAGGTATTTTTCTCGGAACGCAATCCCCTGAAATTCAACTTGAGAAGTTCCACCCTTGAACAAAGAAGTGAAATGCTATAACTGTCAAGGATTTGGACATCGCAGTATGGATTTCCCAACTCCTTTTGGATCAAGATTTTTGGGGGGCAGGGAAGTGAAGGACCAAGATCCCAGACTCGAGCTCCTCCCTTCCAAAGTAATCAGGTTCCTTTCCATCTCAAAATCAGGGAAATCCCAGAGGTAGACCCTCTAACCAACCAACCCTCAGTTTCAATCCAAAGTAATGCAAAGACCTCCGCCTCAAAATAGGAGAAGTCAAAGAGAGATGTTCCCAAATCGGCTGTCCACTTCCAAGGCAATAACGCTAGAAGTGATTGAAGAGGAAGAAGATGAAAGAGATTATACTCCACCTGCGAGATGAGGACATCTCGCGTTTTTTAAGTGGGGTAGGATGTAAGATTTCTCCCTCCAGCTTTTGAGGTGTAAAGGTGTAAGAACCTCCCCTTTTGTTCTTGTAATTATTCCCCTCTCTGAAATAGAAGAAAGATCTTGTTTTACCCTATTTTAGCCTAGAGAGAGATAATCCAAAATTGAGATATGTTTGGATAATCCAAAATTGAGATATCTTTGGATATAAAAATCCTCCTAGTGTCTAAAATGGATTCCTCTGAAATAGAAGTTCAAAATGAACTTTCCAATGTGCATTAGGATTTCTTTGAAAACTTAGCCTAAGAGTCTACATTTTGAGAAATTTTTGGATTATGGTCCAATTAAGGTTCCAATGTGCCAATTGGATTAATCCCAGTGTTGGGATGGGATAAATCCAAAAGAATAAAAGAAATTATCCAAAAATGAGTACATGCTCACATAAGATGAAGAGTTGACTGAGTACAAGGTCTATTAATTAAATATTATGAGATATTACTAAAAAATGAGATATTTTAGAATAATGATGCATTTTTGACACCTTGGTAAGGAAAGGGAGACTCTTGAGGTAGGCACCTCTTTCACATGTGTGGAAGGGTTTTTAATTCAAAAAAATTGTGATATTTTATCTCTCCTCTCTCCTGGATCAAAACCAAATCAAAAAGGGGGCCAAACTAGTCCAAATCTTTTCCAAATTGAGTCAAACTAAACCTTAAAAATTCTAGAACCTAGTTGGGGCCTCCCTCACCTATAAATAGACCCTCAGTCATTTGTAATGGGATATTAGAGCTATACCATGCCAGTATTATATTAAAACAATCATATTTTCTATTATCCCTTAAATTTTCTCTCTTGGGAGCTTGGATCTCTCTCTCTCTCTCTCTACAATAGCTCTTGGAGTTGCTCTTCTCCTTTTGGTGGACCAATTGATTGGTCAGGGGCTTCACTGCAATTAGAGAATCAAGCCAAACTTGGAGGTAAAATTAAATTTTATGGTTTTTTCCAATTTCTCTCAAGCTTGAGAAGCTTTCTAAATGATTGTTTTGATTCAAATCAAGCTTTCCCTTAAAGTCTTAATGAAAGTTAATCTTTATGCTTGTTTGTAATGCTTTCTTTAAGTAAATCTCTCTCTCTAAAAGAATAGCTATCTTTATGGCTAAATCTCTTGAAAAAGGATTCTTTTCAATGATAGTCTCTTAATTCAAAGCTAAACTCTAGGCTTGATAAGCTAGAGATTAAGAAAATGATATTTTCACAATTTTGTGCTATTAAAATAATGGTAAATTCTTTTAGATTATTTATGAGTAGTTAAAAACTACTCTAATTCATTCTAAATGAGAAATGGATTATCCCAACAAATTGGGAAAAGAGGAATGTTAGAATTAGCTTAATATAGTGGGATAATCATAGTTATGTTTAAATTTATGGTTAAAATTATGATTTAAATTCATAGTTTGATTTTAAGCATAAAAGAGGAACTACTATTATATTTTCATTACAAGCTTTTATTCTTTTAGAAAAAAATTGAGAATTATCAGTAATAGCAGCGAAGCTATGGCAAATTTTTTAGAAAATAATTCATATCTTATTTTTATGCATAATGCTAAAAGAGGACTTCCTACCATATTCTAGGATTGGACATCCTATGCAAAAAGAATGATTTCATCTTATTCATGAGAAATAATTCTTTTGTAATTTCATCTTATTCATGAGAAATAATTCTTTTGTAATTATGCATAATTAATTGATTATGAGAAAGAGTAATTTTTGGTAAATTTATTTTTATGCAAAAGAGGAATTCCCATGATATTTGAGATCCAAGTAATTAAATGGTAAAAGAGGAATTTTTGGCATAATTCAAATTATGAGTATTTATCAAAAGTGAAATTTTGAGTATTTTTATTTTTATTGGAAAATATGGAGAGAATTGATTTTGTAAATCCCATGAATCTTTTACTCAAGAAGAAGAATATTGAATATATTTTTATTGGAAAATATGGATATAATTGATTTTGTAAATCCCATGAATCTTTTACTCAAGAAGAAGAATATTGAATATATTTTACTTGAGAAAGAATATGAAAATATCCATCGAGAAAACTTGGATAATTATTATTTAGAAAAGAGAATCTGGAATCCCTGGGAAGATCGAGGATCCAATGAGTAAGCAGAAGTTTAGAACTAATTCCCATAAAATGAAGCTTAAGGAATGAAAATACAATACTTAAATGCTCTTTCTGAGTTTTTACTATTCAATTCTGATAAGGTTTATTTTCCCTTTTTAAACCTTCAACAACACTCTGATACGTAGGTTCAATGGGATCGAGAAAAAGTACCTTTAACTAGGCCAAGCAATTGGCAGAAACTTAGAAAAGTCCTATCAGTATGGAAAGTAGAAAACAGTACTAAAAGTGGATGTGATAAGATGTGATGTGGATCTGAATGGATGCGATGTGATTAGATGAGATGTAAATGTGATGAGAGGAGATGTGAATGTGATGTGATAAGATGTGAATGTGATATGATGAGATGTGAGTGGATGTGATGAGATGTGGATAAAATGTGATGTGATGTAAATGGATGTGGATTTGAATGTGAGGAGATGTGAATGAGATGTGATGTGATGTAAATGGATGTGGATGTGAATGAGATGAGATGTGATGTAAATGGATGTGGATTTGAATGTGAGGAGATGTGAATGAGATGTGATGTGATGTAAATGGATGTGGATGTGAATGTGATGAGATGTGAAAGGATGTGATGTGATGAAAATGGATGAGAATGAGATGTAATGTGATAGATGTGCATGTGAATGAATAATGGATGTGGATGAATGTGATGAGCTATGAGTGGATGTGGTGTGATATGGATAGATGTGGATGTGATGTAATGTGGATGGAATGAATGTGATGTGATGTGGATGGATGTGAACGAGATGTGATAAGATAAGGATGGATGTGATGAGATGTGAATGAATGTGGGAGGTAAATGGGTGTGATGGATGTGAATGGATAAGATATGATGTGGATAGATGAGATGTGATGTGATGTGGACTTGGGTAAATGATGTGAATGGATGTGAAGTGATGTAAATAAATGTGAACGTGAGGTGATGATATGTGGATGTGATGTGGATTTGAATGAATGTAGATGGATGTGATGTGAAATGAATGGATGAGATGTGAAATGAATGGATGAGATGTGATGTGGATATGTTGTCACGTGATGTGATGAGGATAGATGTGGATAGATGTGATGAGATGTAATATGATGTGAGAATGGATGAAGACGAAGGGAATACACATGATTGGATGTGGAATAAGCAATGTGAATTGATGAAGAAGAATGTGGAATAACGAGAAATGATGTGGAACAATGTGGAAATGTGAGAGTTTGTTAGAAACTGTATTTATGAAACCTGTTTTTAAATGACTGTTTTATGTCAAGAATGTTGGGGAAGCATTTTGACCATCTTGTGAATGAGGTCGTGGAGACCTAAGTAATAAAGTTGCAACAATTGTTGATGGAGAGTATATGGAGGACGTCTCGCGCGTAGCAAGGTTTAAATGGTCAGCTTCCAGTACAGTGGATGAGGGACCAAGGAAGCGGCCTATGAGTGAAGCGCTAGGTGACGTGCGAAGGAGCCTAGAGGGTGCTGACCATATGGTGCTCGGGCTCTGGGTCGCCGAAGATACCCATGCGTGTGTTGGGGAAGAAAATGGAATAAGGAGTTAGAGTTGTTTTCTGAACTCGGGTATGGATCTCGTTGATTGGCCTTGCTAGTCCTCAACAGATGAGTCCATGACTCTTTTATATGGATCTATTGGTTGATCTTGCTGATCTTCAACAACGGAGAGTCCATCTAGATTTTTTTGATGTGATTATATTTTCGGGTACTATGAGCTAGGAACTATTGAAAAGGCCCCTAAGTGAACAAGTGGTGAGCGTTTTGGTTGCCAATGATGCCATAGGTACACTGATGAAGGAATGATTGAAAATTAGAATTCAAGCTAGATATTTTGGAGGTTTATGATCAGTGATACTATGGTTTCATTAGAAGACTGTTTTAAAGAAATCTGAATCTGTGAAACATGCAATTTCATATTGGGTGTGTAATGGTGTGACTATCTTGAAGTTTGCTTGAAGCGCCGGCTAGGTGGCTTGGGAACTTTTTTCCCTGGTACTCGGGGCAAAACATAACCAAATTTCAAAATGGATCCTATCACTACAGTTGCGGTTGGCTAACCCATGGGATTGGATCCCAAAAATGAGACTCAAGTCTGTTAAATTACGATTGTTGAAGTACCCCAGATAACCCTTGTTCTATGGAAAAGAATCAAGGGCTGTGCCTCTTGATGAGGAAAAAAGTGTTGGACTCTATGATCCAAGTGCAAGTCTCTTCCTTGATCTGACCATGAGACTTACGGGTTCGGTCGGATCAGTTTCTTAGTGAAGACCTTGACTACATTAGAATAAAATATCTCGGAGGAATCACTTATGTCTGCTCGACGAGGAAAGTTTTTCAGAGTTTGGTTTTGGAAGAACCGAGGGATTAGTCTCTTGTCTGGATATCTGTGGGTAAGGCCTCAAGTGAGAGGCTCTGCCTTGCGCAAGAAGTGCTACTTCTGCTGGCTACTAGCACCCTCGAATTTGTTGAGCGGAGGGGGCAGGGATCTTTCAGTGATGATAGATAGATAATGAATGTGTGCCGTACAAACATCATAAGCATACCCCAATATGGGTGTATACTCGCACGGGGGAAAAAACCTCCTAAAGAGAGAAAAAGTGCCCCAACTATTCCTAGTGTGGTCACATACACATCACTACCAAATATGGGTACAAACGACAACCCACCATCTCCCTGTCAGCGCATAGTACATGGATCACACATCCCTACTGAGGCAAGAGAAAAAAATTCACATTTATTGTTCATAGTACCAATAACATTATTGTAAGTAAGAATAATAGTTGATAATAGTGTTTTGTATATAGAGAAGTAATGTAGTAGGTGCGCAAAGGGGCAAATCTCCTATGGCTCTATTTGCACGAGTGAAGCTACTTTTATCATCGAATCCATCAGAACCTTTGACACCAATCAAGTTCAAAATCCTAGGTATTCACATGCAAACTTCAGCAATTGGTCTCTAACCTGTAAGAACATTTTGCTTAATAGTTTTTTACACGATGGATGTCAATAGGAGAGGAACAAATGATTGAAGTCAACAAATTAACAATTCTTGATGTTGTATATCTCAACAAGTAATATCTAGATTATTGACATTTTTCATCTAAAAATCGTGGATGATGTCTAATTTAATTTATGCATTTTCTAATTAAAGTACGATGAAAATTCCTCTTTTAAATAAATAAAAATAGCCATGTTTTGAAATATGCCAAGAATTTCTCTTTTAATATTTAAATTATTTGTATCTAGAATATCTTGGGAATTCCTCTTTTGCATCTTTTTTTTTGCATGAAAAAATAAATATGACAAAATTTTCTCTTTTCTCTATTTAAACAACTATGGATAAATACTATTAAAGTATTTTTCATAAACATGACAAAAATCATTCTTTTAGCATAAAAATATCTATGCTTAGAATACGATGGGAATTCCTCTTTTCTCTATTTAAACAAATATGCATAAATACTATAAAAGTATTTTTCATAAATGTAACAAAAATCATTCTTTGAGCATAAAAATGTTTATGCCTAGAATACAATGGGAATTCCTCTTTTTGTATTAACAAAACTATGCATAAAATTAAACTCATTTAAAAAAAAATTTACCAGTTTTGCTGTAATTTTTGACAATTCTCAAAATTTTACTTTTAAATAAATACACATAATTATGAAATGTGATAGGAACTCCTCTTTTAAACTAAAATTTTACCATAGCATAATTATAAACATAATTATATTTAAACCTTTTGATTATTCTTAGAGTATCCATTCATCATTACTATATAAAAATACTTACACAAGTATTAGCATAACTCTCTTTCAATCTTAAAATGAATTAATATGATTTTTCTTAATCATAAACAAGCTTAAAAGAATTAATCATCATTTTTAACTAGATTAAATCATAAAAATATTTAATCTTCTTCTCTAGCTTATCAAGCCTAGAGTTTTGATTAAGATAATGAGATTATCATTAAGATCCATCCTTCTAACAAGGATCTAACCATAAAGATGATTAATCTTTCAAAAGTAGAGATTTACTAATTAAAAAATATTATAATTATGCATAAAGATTAGCATTAAATCATTTAAACATTGTGAATCATTAAAAAGCTTGATTTCAAGAAAAAACCATTGATTAAAAAGCTTCCCAAGCGTTAGAGGGGTTGGGAAGAAGATTATCATTGAGAAAGACAGAAAAACACCATGGATTAAGGCTTACCCTTGATTTTTGGCTTGATTCTTTCAAAAAGAAGTGAAGCCCACAAAGCAAGCTTGACCACTAAGATGGGGAGGGTAATCTCTAAGAGAGGATGGATATTTGTGAAGCTCCAAAGCTTCCCAATGTAGAGGCAAAATAGATGGATAATAGAATTACACTAAAATGAAGATAATAGTGGCATGTGAATACACAAAGATGAAAATACAAAGGAATTAGGGTCTATTTATAGGTGAGGGAGGCCACTAACCAAGTCCAACTGGGATCAGAGGCTTCCAGCTTTAGTTTTATCCATTTTGGACAAGTTTTGGACCAGTTTGGCTCACATTTTGATCCAGTTTGAAGGAGGAGCGAGGAGCTGAAAGATCCATGCTCCCTCCGCGCAACGAATTTTGGGGTGCTAGCAACGGAAGTACCACTTCTTGCGCAGGGTAGAGTCTCTCACTCGGGGCCTCACCCACAGATATCTGGACAAGAGACTAATCCTTCGGTTCTTCCAAAACCAAAGAACCCGGAAAAGCTTCCCTCACCCAGAAAGCACGGGCGATTCCTCTAGGATATTTTTATTCTAACGTAGTCAAGAGCCTTAACTAACCAAACTGATCCGACCAAACCCGTAAATCACATGGTCAGATCAAGGAAAAGACTTGCACTTGGATCATAGAGACGAATGCTTTTTTCCTCATCGAGAGGCACACCTTTTGATTCTTTTCGATAGAACAAGGACTATTCGGGATTTACTTCATCTATCATACCATAAAAGAATTGAGTCTCATTTTAGGGATCCATCAGTCCAGTGCCCATCTAGTCCCATGGGTTAGCCAACCACCCAACCATTGTAGTGATAGGATCCATTAAGGAATTTGGTTATGTTTTGTCCTGGGTACTAGGAAAAAGAGTTCCCAGGCCTCCCTAGCCGGTGCTTTAAGCAAACTTCAAGATAGTCACACCATTTACACACCCAATATGAAATTGCATGTTTCACAGATTCAGCTGTCTTTAAAACAATCTTTTAATGAAACCATAGTATCAGTGATCATAATTCTCCAAAACATCTAGCTTGAGTTCCAATCATTCCTTCATCATTGTATCTATGGCATCATTCGTAAACCAGAACACTCACCATCTGTCCACTCAGGGGCCTTTTCAATAGTTCCTAGCTCGTAGTACCCGAAAATATATTCACTTATAAAAATCCAGATGGACTCTCCATTGAAGATCAGCAAGATCAATCAGCTGATCCATATAAAAGAGCCATGGACTCATCCGCTGAGGACCAGCAAAACAAGGACAATCAACCAGATCCATGCCCGAGTTCAGAAAACAACTCTAACTCCTTTTTCCATTTTCTTCCTCGACGCACGTGTGGGTATCTTCAGTGACCCAGAGCCCGAGCACCGTATGGTCAGCACCCTCTAGGCTCCTTCGCAGGTCACCTAGCGCCTCACTCATAGGCCGCTTCCTTGGTCCCTCATCCACCATACCGGAAGCTCACCATTTAAATTGAACCGGGGCTGGTCAAGACCCCCCGACCGACCTTGCTACACGAGACGTCCTCCGTTGACTCTCCATCAGCTGTTTTGCGACTTTATCACTTAGGTCACGACCTCATTCACAAGATGGTCAAAATGCTTCCCCAACATTCTTGACATAAAACAATCACTTAAAAACAGTCACTTAAAAACATGTCATAAATACAGTTTCTAACGAACTCTCATCTTTCCACATTGTTCCACATCATTTCTCGTTATTCCACATTCTTCTACATCAATTCACATTGCTTAATCCACATCCAATCATATGTATTCCCATCGTCCTTCATCCATTCTCATCTAGTCACATCATATTACATCTCATCACATCTCATCCATTCACATCTACCAATATCCATATCACATCACATCACATCCATTCACATTTCATCTCATCCATTCACATCTATCCCGATTCACATCATATCTCATCCATTCACATCTATCCCGACTCACATCACATCACATCTCATTCATTCACATTTATCTCGATTCACATCACATCTATTTCACATCACATCACATCCATTCACATCACATCTCATCCATTCACATCTATTTACATCACATCACATCACATTCATATCCATTCACATCTATTTACATCACATCACATGTCATCCATTCACATCCATCTCATTCATTACATCCACACATCACATCACATACATCCTATCCACATTACATCACGTCCACATATCATTCTCATCCATTTACATCACATCTTATCCTTTCACATATCATCACATCTCAATCTCATCTCATCACATTCACATCCACATCCATTTACATCACATCCCATCCACATCTCTTCACATCCACATCAACATCCACATCCACATCACATCACATCCCATCCACATCTCATCCCATCCACATCCATTTACATCACATCACATCCCATCCACATCTCTTCACATCCACATCCATCTACATCACATCACATCCCATCCATATCTCTTCACATCCACATCCATTTACATCACATTCACATCTTATTACATCCACTCACATCTTATTACATCCACTCACATCTTATCACATTGCATTCACATCATAATCACATTAAGTAGCTTTTTCTACTTCGATACCGATGATGGGACTTTTTCTAAATTTTTGCCAATTGCTTGGCCTAGTTAAAGGTACTTTTTCTTGAGAACGGATATTTTCATATTCTTTCTCAAATTTCTCAAGTGAAATATATTCAATATTCTTATTTTGAGTAAAAGATTCATGGGATTTACAAAAATCAATTCTACCCATATTTTCCAATAAAATTAATAATGGTCAAAATTCCACTTTTGATAAATACTCATAATTTGAATTATGCTAAAAAATTTCTCTTTTACCATTTAATTTCTTGGATCTCAAATATCATCGGAATTCCTCTTTTTTGATTTAAATGATTAAATTCTAAATGTCATGGGAATTCCTCTTTTATCATAAAATAAATTTATCTAAAATTCCTCTTTTCTTTAATAAAATATCCATTATTTCAATTGTGCCAAGAATTCCACTTTTACCATTTAAATGATTGAATTCCAATTAACATGGAAATTCTTCTTTTATCATTTAAATTTTCTCATGCATAAAATAAATTTATCTAAAATTTCTTTTTAAAATTAAATAAAAATATTTATTATTTCAATTATGCCAAGAATTCCACTTTTACCATTTAAATGATTGAATTCCAATTGTCATGGGAATTCCTCTTTTATCATTTAAATTTTCTCATGCATAAAATAAATTTATCTTAAATTTCTCTTTTAATTAAATAAAAATATTCATTATTTTAATATACCAAAATTTCTCTTTTTCCATTTAACTACATGGATCTCCATTATCATGGGAATTCCTCTTTTTGCATAAAAATAAAATTACCAAAAATTTCTCTTTTCTTTAATCAATTATTTATGCATAAATACTAAAAATTAGTTTCCCATGAATTTGATGAAAATCATTCTTTAGAATAGGATGTCTAATCCTAGAATACGGTAGAAAGTCCTTTTTTAGCATTATGCATAAAAATAAGATATGTATTAATTTCTAAAAAATTTACCATAGCTTCGTTGCTATTTTTACAGTTAATTTTTAATATTTCTAGAAATAATAAGACTTTGTAATACAATTATGATAGAAGAACTATCTTTGAACTTAAATCCAATTTATGGAATTAAATCATAAATTTACCATAATTTTATTAACATAAAAGCATAAAAAACCATTTCCTTAACCTCTAGCTTAACAAGCTTAGAGATTGATTTTGAATTAAGAATTTATCAATGAGAAGCATTCATTTGCTAAAGAATTAGTCATAGGAATAACTATTCTTTTGGGAGAGAGAGATATACATAAAAAAGCATCCTAATTAAGCATAAAGATTAACTTTTTTGTGATTAATCATCAGAATTCTTATAGAAAGCTTGATTTGCATTGAAAACAATTATTTTGAAACTTCTCAAGCTTGAGAGGGGTTGAGAAGTGAAATCTTTTGAGAATATTAATGAAAACCATGAAATTACTTCTTACCTCTAGATTTGGCTTGCTTCTTTATCTTGGAAGGAAGCCCCCAGCCAATCAATTGGTTTAGTATGTTGAAAAGAAAGCTCCAAGGATTGTTGAAGAGAGAGAGAAGCTTCAATCTCTCCAAAAGTAGAGGATTTTTAGGGGATAATAGAAAATATCATTATTTTAATGTAATACTGGCATGGTATAGTTCACAGATTTTTTTACAAAAAGACTAAGGATCCATTTATAGGCGAGGGAGGCCACTTACTAAGTCCAACTAGGTTCTAAAAATTTTCAGGTTCAGTTTGACTCAATTTGGACAAGATTTGGATCAGTTTGGCTCCCTTTTTTATTTGGTTTGATCCAGGAGAGAGGAGAGATAAAAATATCACAATTTTTTGGTTTGATCCAAGAGAGAGGAGAGATAAAAATATCATAATTTTTTGAATTAAAAACTCATCCACATGTGTGAATTAGGCGCCTATCTCAAGAGTCCCCCTCTCCTTACCAAGGTGTCAAAAATGCATCATTATTCCAAAATATCTCATTTTTTTAGTAATATCTCATAGTTTTTAACTAATAAACCTTGTACTCAATCAATCAACTCTTCATCTTATGTGAGCATTTACTCATTTTTGGGTATTTCCTTTTATTCTTTGAATTTATCTCATCCCAACACTTGGATTAATCCAATTGGCCCATTGGAACCTTAATTGGACCATAATCCAAAAATTTCTGAAAATGTAGACCCTTAGGCTAAGGTCCTTTATACACATTGGAAAGTTCTTTTTGAATTTTTGTTTTAGGGGAATCCATTTTAGACACTAAGAGGATTTTTATACCCAAAGATATCTTAATTTAAGATTATCTCTCTCTAGACTTTTTCTCTCTCTCTCTCTAGGCTAAAATAGGGTAAAACAAGATCTTTCTTCTACTTCAGAGAGGGGAATAATTACAAGAACAAAAGGGGAGGTTTTTACACCTTTACACCTCAAAGGTTAGAGGGAGGAATCTTACACGAAAGATAAAATATCCTAATTTTTTTGAATTAAAAATGCAAGGTAATGATGAAAAAAAGGTACCTCCTTCATGAGCCCTTTCCCTGCTTACTGAGGTGTCAGAATTTGCTTTTTTTATTAATAAACCTTAATTTTTAACTAATAACCCAGTACTTGGTCAACTCTTCATCTTATGTGAGTATTTCCTCATTTTTGGGGTATTTTCTTTTATTCTTTGTATTTTGTCATCCCAACACTTGGATTAATCCTATTGGACCTTAGTCAAAAAATTTTGAAAATGTAGACCCTTAGGCTAAGGTCATACACATATTCAATTAATTTCTAATGCACATTGAAAATTCTTTTTGAACTTCTGTTTTAGGGGAATTCATCTTAGATATTAGGAGAAGCTTTGTATCCAAAAATATCTCAAATTGAATTCTCTAGAATATTTTCTCTCTCTATGCCAAAAACAAGGGAAAGCAATGTTTTCTTGCATTCTAAAATAGGGGATGATTACAGGGGACTGAGAGGAGAGCTTATACATCTTTTAGGACTGAGGAGGAACCTTACATCCTCTCCCACTTGAAAAACGTGAGATGTCCTCATCATCTCGCAAAGTGAAGGTAGTCCTTTATCAGTTCTTCTTCTTTCTCCCAAGTGGTGTCCTCTAAAAAGGGTAGAACTTCCACTTGACCGAAAATTCTGTGAGAACTCTATTCTTGAGAACCTTCTCCTTCCAAACATCAAGGATTTCTTCAAGTTGGAGTACCATCTGGCCTTGAGTCGGAGAAATCAACTGTTCATCGTCAAGCACGTGACTCAGGCTGGGTACATACTTTTTAAGTAAACTAACATGGAATACATTATGTACTTTGAGATGGGGAGGCTGAAGAAGTTCATAAGCTAGATCTCCTACTTTTTTAGTAATGGCGTACAGTCCACAGTATCTCGGAGACAGCTTTTTGTACTTCTTTAGAGATAAAGAACTTCTCTTGGGTCATACACGAATGAAGACCATATCTGCTTTCTTCATCTAGCGGTGGCGAGTATTTGATGAGGAGAGCGAACGCTTGGTGATACTCTTCAATAGTTCTGCTCCCCTGGGTTAACTCCAAGAATTCATTCATCTTATTTTCCAAGAAGGTGGTTGGACAGAATCTCTTCCTTAGGTATGTCTTGAGATCATTCCATGTCTGGGTGTTCCAATGATCTAGATGCTTTGTCTCACAGTGGTTTCTCCATGCTACTCTGGCTTTTTCTACTATCTTCAGCCTTGCAAGAGCCACTTTACTTTTCTCATTGTATCTAGTGATATCGAAGTATTCTTCCATTGCTTCAATCCACTTTTCCATAGCCTCGCCCAAGTTTTCCCCTTCACGGACCTGGCTAAGATCTATGAAGGGCTTTGCAAACATCGGGGTCAAGCTCTTCCTCATTCGTGAGAGGATCTGGCTGTCTGCCATGGTTCGCGCGTCTCATGATCCTGCCAAAATGATACATCATTAAATTTCTATTTGATTTCGTTATCGAGATCCTAAGACTTAAGAAGTTCAGAATTAATTACTTCAAATAGGGTAATCATTCTTACTAGAGATCTATGACATACGTCCGAGAAAACAGATCTTATTTCTTTAAACTCGATATCTAATAGTCAAATCACTTAGGTAACTGGAATTTTTTCACAAAACATTTTTGGAGCCATGTTGCAATATATACATAGAGCAACATGGCTCCAAAAAATCAAAACCTTCGTGGTATACGCGTGAGACGGCGATACTAGGCTATAGACATGTCGCGATACAATTGTTCCCTTATCGTTAAAGGTGCTACAATCTTACTTCTTAGGATAAAATAACTGAGAAGTCTATAAATATGACAGGAAATCCTAAAATCTCGAGGTGTGGGGTGATACAGGATAACACCGCGAACCACCTTTAGCCTCAACAGGATCATGGCGAAAGAGATATTCTTCCTCAACCAGAGCGTTGGTTGCAAGAGGCATGGACATATTGTGCTGCAAACCACTTATGATGTTGTCTCTCAGTTGGGTCTGGAAAATATAGCTCCTCAAAATGATTAACGAGCCTTGCCCTGCTCGATCGAGTCGTATAGCGGAAGAGAGGATATTCTCAAAAGTGAAAGCAGACATATCCTGAGTTTGAGTAAGATTGAGGATACCAAATAAACACGGGGCGTCCATCTATAAAATCCAATTCATCAATTAAAAGTCTTTATTAATAATGAACTTAATCTTAATGAAAACACAATATATGAATGCTCTTTTCCAAGATTTTATTATTAATTTCTGTCAAATTTGGTCTTTTATTCTTAAGCTTTCAACAACAACAAAGCCCTAATACCAGCTGTGAGACCCTTGCCCTCTCCATGCGGCCTTCTCCAGGGTGCTAGTGGTAGAGTAGAAGTAGTAGCCTCTCACCATAGGGCAAGGATTCCCACTTGGGGCGGCCTGATGTCTAGACAAGAGACTAATTTGGCGGTTCCTCTGAAACTGAGACCAGAAAAACTTTCCTCGCCTAGAAAGCAAGGGCGATTCCTCCAGGAAAATTTTCTAACGAGAATCTTAACTAACGGGTCAAGGCCTTAACTATCCTTTCTATTCTGACCGAACCTGTAGGTCACATGGCCAAATCAAGGAAGGGACTTGTACTTGGTTCATATATTTCATTGCTTTTTTTCCCTTAAGCGAGGCATAGCCGTTGATTCTTTCCCATAGAACAAGAATCTTCTTGGGACTTACTCTAACTAGCATAACTTGAACGTATCTAAATGTATCGTAGGAATCCACCAATCCAACCTAACCCCAACCAGCCCATGGGTTAGCCAACCGCCCAACCGCCCAACCGCTGTATTGGTGGGATCCCTTTATATAAAAATTTGGTTGTGTTTTGTCCCGGGTACCAGGGAAAAGAGTTCCCAGGCCCCCTAGCCGGCACTCATGCAAAATACAATTTAGACACACCACTTACGCACCCACCAATATGAAATTGCCTTTTACAGATTCAGTTGTATTTAAAGAAGAATTGAAATGAAACCATAGTATTTCGATCATAATCCTCAAAAATATCCAATCCATTGTTTTACAATCAAAATATCATTCGGACTCTCCGTTGAAGATTAGCTAGTCAACCAACGAGATCCAATTTTAAGTTCCAGTTCACATAGATAATTCCTTATCAATCCATCCATATCTTCCTCGACATATGCATGGGTATCCTAGCAACCGCGAGCCCGTGCATCGCCTGGTCAGAACCCTCTAGGATCCTCCTTAGGTGTCCTTTGCCGCCAGTGGGAGACATCCTTTGATGACTCCCCGCCAACTTATAGCATAGTTCTCCTTAGATTAAACCATAAGCCAAATGCTTCCTCTAGCATTCTGGGGGTAAGACAGTCCTTTAGAAAAAACAGAGTTTCTATGCAAGTAAGAATTTCCTATTGAGTTTGATCCCACAAGATCCTTTTTCTCAGTATCCAGACTTTCTTAATGAAAATCACAATTCTAGTATCTTGGTAACCCACCACCCATCAATTACAATGCATTTCTGACTTATTTCTCGATGATTTCGGTCTAAGGAAAACTTCTCTAAATCATCGGTAATCCATTCTTCGTACTGAAGAAATGGAATGGTCATCTGCTTAATTTCTGATTCGAGAGATAGGGAAGCATCTTACTGGCCCACCATTCTCACTTGGTCATGGTCTAACCATAAATTACTCGGATTTAATCCTAGCTTTGATTCCTAAGGATTTTTCTTCTATTTATCTGATAAATTAACTGGGATTTCCAATCGTAAGGGTAAAATGCAAAATTATGAAAATTTATTCTTTCCTAGCTCCACAATAGAATTATAAATAGTTCTATTCAAGAATAATGGAATGTTTACAAAGATAACACTTTTTCCAATAATCCATTTGTGAATATGCATACATCATTTTATTAATTTATTTGCATAGAAATATCTTAAAATATTCTTTTCTCCATTTTGATCCTCAACATTAATATACCATAATTTTCTACATGAAATTATGGTGAAACCGTCTCTTTTAACACCGAATTTAATTTATACATTTTCTAATTAAAGTATGATAAAAATTCCTCTTTTAAATAAATAAAAATACCCATGTTTTGAAATATGCCAAGAATTCCTCTTTTAATATTTAAGTTATTTGTATCTAGAGTATCATGGGAATTCCTCTTTTGCATCTATTTTTTTTGCATGAAAAAATAAATATAACAAAATTTCCTCTTTTCTCTATTTAAATAATTATGCATAAATACTATAAAAGTATTTTTCATAAATATGACAAAAATCATTCTTTTAGCATAAAAATATGTATGCCTAGAATACGATGGGAATTCCTCTTTTCTCTATTTCAACAAATATGCATAAATACTATAAAAGTATTTTCATAAATGTAACAAAAATCATTCTTTTAGCATAAAAATGTTTATGCCTGGAATATGATCGGAATTCCTCTTTTTGTATTAACAAAATTATGCATAAAATTAAATTCTTTTTTTAAAATTTTTTTACCATAGTTTTACTGCATTTTCTGAGAATTCTCAAATTTCTACTTTTAAATAAATACCCATAATTATGAAATGTGATAGGAACTCCTCTTTTAAAGTAAAATTTTATTATGCATACACAGCATAATTATAAACATAATTATATTTAAACCTTTTGATTATTCTTAAAGTATCCATTCATCATTACTATATGAAAATACTTACACAAATATTAGCATAACTCTCTTTCAATCTTAAAATGAATTAATCTGATTTTTCTTAATCATAAACAAGCTTAAAAGAATTAATCATCATTTTTAACTAGATTAAAATCATAAAAATATTTAATCTTCTTGTCTAGCTTATTAAGCCTAGAGTTTTGATTAAGATAATGAGATTATCATTAAGATCCATCCTTCTAACAACGATCTAACCATAAAGATGATTAATCTTTCAAAAGGAGAGATTTACTAATTAAAAAATATTATAATTAAGCATAAAGATTAGCATTAAATTGTTTAACGTTATGAATCATTAAAAAGCTTGATTTCAAGAAAAAACCATTGATTAAAAAGCTTCCCAAGCATTAGAGGGATTGGGAAGAAGATTATCATTGAGAAAGATAGAAAAACACCATGGATTAAGGCTTACCCTTGATTTTTGGCGTGAGTCTTTCAAAAAGAAGTGAAGTCCACAAAGCAAGCCTGGCCACCAAGATGGTGGGGAGGGTAATCTCCAAGAGAGGATGGAGATTTGTGAAGCTCCAAAGCTTCCCAAAGTAGAAGCAAAATAGAGGGATAATAGAATTACACTAAAATGAAGATAATAGTGGCATGTAAATACACAAAGATGAAAATACAAAGGAATGAGGGTCTATTTATAGGTGAGGGAGGCCACTAACCAAGTCCAACTAGGATCTACAGCTTCCAGCTTCAGTTTGATCCATTTTTGGACAAGTTGTAGACCAGTTTGGTTCACTTTTTGATCTAGTTTGAAGGAGGAGAGAGGAAAGATAAAATATCCCAATTTTTTTGAATTAAAAATGTAAGGTAATGATGAAAAAAAGGTGCCTCCTTCATGATTCCTTTCCCTCCTTCTTGAGGTGTCAAAATTTACTTTTTTTATTAATAAGCCTTAATTTTACTAATAAACCCAATACTGGGTTAACTCTTCATCTTATGTGAGCATTTACTCATTTTTAGGGTATTTTCTTTTATTCTTCATCTTATGTGAGCATTTACTCATTTTAGATTATTTTCTTTTATTCTTTGTATTTTTGTCATCCCAACACTTGGATTAATCCTATTGGCCCTTTAGAACCTTATTTGGACCTTGGTCAAAATTTTTTGAAAATGTGGACCGTTACGCTAAGGTCTTTAATACACATATTCAATCAATTTCTAATGCACATTGGAAAATTCTTTTTGAACTTTTGTTTTAGGGGAATTCATCTTAGATATTAGGAGAAGCTTTGTATCCAAAAATATCTCAAAATTAGATTATCTCTCTCTAGAACATTTTCTCTCTCTAGGTCAAAAACAAGGAAAAGCAAGCAAAGTTTTCTTGCATTCTACAATAGGGGATGATTATAGGGGACTGAGAGGAGAGCTTATACATCTTTTAGGGCTGAGGAGGAACCTTATAGCGTGTGTGTGTGTGTGTGTGTGTGTGTGTGTGTGAGAGAGAGAGAGAGAGAGAGAGAGAGAGAGAGAGAGAGAGGGGGGGGGGGACACTGAGAGAAGAGAGAGACATAGAGAGATAAGTGAGAGAAGGGACATTGAGAGGAGAGAGAGAGAGAGAGAGAGAGAGAGAGAGAGAGAGAGAGAGAGGACAGATATAGAGAAGGCAGAGTGTGAGAGAGAAGAGATATAAAAATAGGAGAGAGATGGTAGGGGAGAGAGAGAGAGAGAGAGAGAGAGAGAGAGAGAGAGAGAGAGATGGGAGGGAGAGAAAGAGATGGTAGGAGAGAGAGAAGAGAGAGATAGTAGGAGAGAGAAGAGAGACATAGAGATGGTAGTAGATAGATAGAATGAGAGAGAGAGAGAGAGAGAGAGAGAGAGAGAGAGAGAGAGAGAGAGAGGGGGGGGGGGCGACTGAGTCAAGAGAGAAGAGGGAGAGAGAAAGAGGTAGTAGGAGAGAGAGAAGAGAGGAGAGCAGAGGGTGTGAGAAGGGAGAGTGTTTGAAGAGAGAGAGATGGTAGGAGAGAGAAAGAGACAATAGGAGAGAGAGAAGATAGATAAAGAGATGGTAGTGGATAGAGAGAGTGAAACAAAGAGAGGGAGAGATATATATATAGAGAGAGAGAGAGAGAGAGATGATATGGGGGGAGAGAGAGAGAGAGAGAGAGAGAGAGAGAGAGAGAGAGAGAGAGAGGGGGGGGACTGAGTCAAGAGAGAAGAGGGAGAGAGAAAGAGATAGTAGGAGAGAGAGGAGAGAGGAGAGAGGAGAGAAGAGAGGAGAGAAGAGGGTGTGAGAAGGGAGAGTGTTTGAAGAGAGGGAGATGATAGGAGAGAGAAAGAGACAGTAGGAGAGAGAGAAGATAGATATAGAGATGGTAGTGGATAGAGAGAGTGAAAAAAAGAGAGGGAGAGAGATATATATATATAGAGAGAGAGAGAGATGATAGGGGAGAGAGAGAGAGAGAGAGAGAGAGAGAGAGAGAGAGAAGAGTGTTAACCACTTTGGTTAACATCATTTTTCAAGCATGGTTATGCTTCCTTTAATCTATCATTATGTAACTTCGCAAAGTGCTTATGGAGAAAAGATATATGGGATGGCTTACGGCTTGTGTAATGCCGATCGTAGGAATGAGCTAGATGTACATAGAGCTAGGAAGCCAATTTTGGGCCGCAAGTCATAAATGGGTAGCTGGCCATTGTAAAAAGTGAGCTCATGTATATAAATGATTTTATGGAATGTAAAAAGGGACAATCCCGTTTGTCACAATTGAGTCTCTCTCTCTCTCTCTCTCTCTCTCTCTCTCTCTCTATATATATATATATATATATATATATATATATATATATATCTCACTCTCTCTCTTGTGTTTATGGTTGTATGCTTGTGTTTGGGAATGCTTGCTTACTTGATTGTGGTGTGTGCATGGAGTGGATGGTCTAGCTTCTCTTCTCTTCTACCTTCTCTTGTCTTTCTCTCAAGATACCTCTTGCATGCACATTGAAATAGCACAGCTGGCACACACTGACATCGAGCTTGAATCTCAACAGCCCCTCTCAAGCTCATGATGTACTGCCATAGATTAAGATGTAGATGAGCTTGGGATATCAAATCTCTCAACACTCCCCCTCGAGCTCATCCCACGTACTCCCAACATAGTATGGAAGTACTCAAACTTCTCCCTGCTAAGTGGCTTTGTAAAGATGTCTGCCACCTGCTCTTCAGTCTTCACATACTGTAGATTCACTGTACCATCCAGCACTTTCTCTCTGACAAAGTGATAATGGACCTCTATGTGTTTGGTCCACGCATGAAATACTGGATTCTTGGCCACTGTATGCTGCTCATGTTGTCACAATGAATGACAACTTTGCCATCAATAGGCTCACCCAAATCTGCCCCCCTCCCCAAATTTGCCAAGAGACTCTTTAACCATATTCCTTCACAAGTAGCAATGGCTGCACCCCTATATTCAGCCTCTGTACTAGATAAAGTAACTGTAGGTTGCTTCTTGCTACTCCAACTCACAAGGCACTTCCAAGTGTAAAGGCATAACCACTAGTAGACCTCGTATCATATGAGCTACCTGCCCAATCAGCATTTGTGTAGCCATGTATATCCAAGCCTTTACCACTCTCATAAAGAAGACCATAATGTGCAGTGGTCTTTCTTCACATATCGCATAATGCGTCTCACTGCATCCAAATGAGGTTTTTTGGGGCTCTGCATAAACTGGCTTACTAGCCCCACATCATAACTCAAATCCGGGCGTGTGACAGTCATGTAAATGATATTACCAACCATCAAGTTTCTGTACATAGATGGATCATCCAACTCCTCACCAAAATCAGCCCGCAACTTCACATTCTGCTCCAAAGGTGTACTCATTGGCTTACACCCTGTCATGCCATATTTTGCCAACATATCCAATGCATATTGGCGTTGCACTAACCATGTACCTGCATGCTCTTTGATCACTTCAATTCCAAGAAAGTATCTCAACTCACCTAAGTAAACAACCTGCCTTCTTTCTTTCCTTTGGCAATGACTCTACATCCATTTTTGAATTCCTCAACGAAGCAACCATGCTCGTTGAAACAAACTTGTAACCCCTGTTCCACCATTTGACTAACTGAGGCCAAACTTTTTGTGATAGAAGGCACATACAATACATCTGACATAGACTTTGTTTCACCATTGTGCATAACCAATGGTACACTTCCAACATGTGTAATAGGGTATCATCTCCTGTCTCCACATAGCCTTTCACATCCATAGGCTTCATATGCTCAAACCATTCACCATGACAAGTCATATGGTTTGATGCTCCAGATTTCATATACCAAGTGTCATCATTTTCAGCATTTGTCATCATAGATCCCACAACATGTTTCATGGCAAACAAGTGATTTGCGTTGCCATCATTACTGCTTGATGCATAATTTCCACCATGTTGTGCATAATGTCCACCACGTTGTGCTCTACCCCCTTTTCAAATCATTTTGTTTGCGGAAACAATCACGTGTCATATGACCAAATTTCCCACATTAATGGCATTCCACATCTTGCATAGATGTTTGTTGGCCTTGCTAACGTCCTCTACCATGAGGATTACCTCTGCCTCTCTGAGGTGTATATCCATGACCACCTCTAGCACCATATGTAGGCTGAAAATTCTGTTGTGGTGACCTGTCTTGCCATCCACGACCATTACCACGGCCATGTGATGCAAATCTCCCCCTGCCTCTAGATCCTCTATGCGAATAGAAAGCCTGATTTCTGCCATTATCATCATGGCTAGTAGATGCATCATGAAAAGAATCACTGAGTTTGATTTCCTCAACAAGCAAGAGTGAAACCAACTCATCAAAATCTGGTAAACCTGTACTCCGAACCGAGATGGATGTATCAAAAGATTTATACTCCTTGCCAAGACCACGCAACGTAATGTCTACCAAATCATCATCAGGCATGGGGGCATTGATTGTTGCCAATGCATCTGCATACTTCTTTATTTCTTGTACATAATCATGGATGCTCCTTCTATTCCGTTTCACATTATGAATCTGTTGTCGCAATTGCGACTTGCGAGCACTTGTGTCTGTATCAAACCACTTTACCAATGTATCCCATGCATCCTTGGGATTCTCAGCATCATGTATGTGTATGAGTATAGCATCCGAAATACATATAGACAGATAATGCATCACTTTGTATGCTCTTTCTGACCATTTCTTATGAGCTATAACCTGCTGCTGTGTAGGTTGTCGGGGTAGTTCCCGGCTCGGGCTCAGCACTTGTAATAAGATTCCAAAAACCTTTTCCCTTCAGGAAACTTTTGATCCTGTACTTCCATGCCTGGAAGTTCTTCCTATCCAGCTTTTCACCCATAATTTGTATTGGATTATCCGACATATTTGCTCAATGTAAATGCACCTTCCGCACACGTCCAAATCTATAAACGAGCCTTCCTCAGCTCAACCACACTCTAATGAGTGTTCTAGATACTTCAAATTAGTCAACAAACTCCACTTTTGATGTAGAAAATCAAACTTTATGCATCCAAAATGAACTGGTTTACGCAGTTCAAGATACCCTGCTTTGATGCACCTTCCAAGATACCCTGCTTTGATGCACCTTCCAAGGCTCCAAATTGTAATGTAGTGGTTCAATCAAGTGTGGATAACTTGCATTGACACCTAAACAAGCTCAATGTTGAATATCAACACCATCTGAGGTGTGTACATACCAACTTTGTCAAACCCCCTTCTCTGTTTTGGAAAAAACCATAAAAACCAAAAAAAACTAGTAGTAGATTTGCTCTAATTTCTTCAATCCTTGTCCAAATTAAGCAACCAGGCATTCATTAGCTTAGCAATGATGTCCACTAACTCCATGTAAAAGGAATTAGACCAATTATTTAAGATGAGAGAGTAATTAGTCAATTAATCACACTCTGTTTCACTGCAACCAAGAGACAGCCTGTTTAATCAGCTCATTTCCAGCTCCATATGGCATAATTGCTCAATCCAATCATATAGCCACCTTCTCAGGTGTATGTACCAACTAATTGCTAAACCAATTTTGGAAATTATCAAGCACAAGGGTTAATTTATGGCCTCCACTTATCAAATAGTTGAAAAGATACTCTGCCTCTGCATACCAGCCTGTGCCGCCTACTCCTGAGGGGATTTGGAAGGTTTGTAGCTAATTGATGTGATGCAATCAGATGCCTAACACACCTAGTCAAGTTTGCAATCCATCAGTGGTATGATTTTTACCAAAAACTTGCTCCAATTTCATCAAAAATTAACCTCTTTTTCTTTGTTTTGTGAGAGCTCAAAAACCAGTAATTTTCACTCATTCAAATGCATCAATATTGCTCCAAAATCAGTGTAGGGCTTGCACATGAGTTGCCAATACATTCTTCCTTGTCACATACATGTGTCTTTACCAGATTTGCATCTATTTTCACGATACATCACCGCTTCCAAGCTTCAATGGAAAGCTTCCAAAAAACCAGAATTTTCCTTTGCTTTGGGCAACCCTAATTTGCTTTGTTTCTGCTTGAATCACCTGCAATCTGCTCAAGGGTGTTTAGTAGACCTTACCCGATAGGCCAAGGTCTCAGATCTGATAGAAATCGGTGTGCTCCAAGCTTCACAGCTACAATGGCAAGCTTCACAGCTTCTTCTCCCTCTTCTCTCACTCACTCATAAACCCTAATAGAGAGCACCAGGTTCTGATACCATGTTGAAAAACAGGTAGAGCGAGAGGAGACACACATAGGAGCAAACCCTAATGTATATTACAAACCCTAACCATAGAGGGAAGCCATCTCCCTTCTCACACAATGCAAAAAACCATAATCCATAATACATAAGACACACTATGAGTTATGTCCACACACATCTAACCCTAGCTAATGTCCACACACTATGACCAGCCGGACGCGGTCATTTATGTCTCACATATGCTGCTACCTAACATGCCAGCACATAGCATAGCTAGCACACACTGACATCGAGCTTGAATCTCAACAGAATTGACCCTTGCATGGCATCCTTATCTTCTTCTCTCTCTCTCTTGTGCAAGGTAGTATGTTTTGGTTAACATCTTTGGCGCCGCTACCGGCAGGGGATGAGTATTTAGCTTAGGGTCCTCCATACATTTCACTTGCTAGAGCCATCACATTGCCTGATTGGAGTGAAAATCCACCGATGGTTACATGTTGGATGTGTTTGTTTGCTTGTTGTTTAATTTGTTTACTCTTACCATGGAGCAATGGAGATCAATGGAGCATAAGAAGTGTCAAAGTCTTCATCGGGATGCGGGAGACATAAGTACGTGCTTGAACTTTGCTCTTGAGATTCATGCAACTTTTGGTTTTATTCAACATTTGTTAAGTTTTACACAATTAGCTTTCCTCTAATTAATCTTAGGTAATTAGGTTTTCTTAGGCATTCTAGGCATCATTGGGTAGTTGTTTCATTCCCCAGAACATATTAGCATCTCCTACATTAAATTGAGCAGAGGGAATTTAAAAAGGAATAAACTGCATTAACTAATGATAAAGAGCATGAAACAAGGGGTACATTTGAATGCAAAAAGAGGAATTCCCATGGTAATTGAGATCCAAGAAATTAAATGGAAAGAAGAGGAATTTTTAGTATAATTCAATTTATGATTATTTATCAAAAGTGGAAATATGGGTAGAATTGATTTCTGTAAATCCCATGAAGTCTTTTATTCAAAAGAGGAATATTGAATATAATTCAATTGAGAAGGAATATAGAAATAGTCGTTCGAGAAAAGAAACCTTTAATTAGACCAAGCAATTGGTAGAAATTTAGAAAAAGTCTCATTATCAGAATCAAACTAGAAAAAGCTACTAAATAGGAATAGCATGTGAAATGGATGTGATAAGATGTAAATAGGACGCGATAAGATGTGAATGGATGTAAATAGGATGCCATAAGATGTGAATGGTTGTAATAAGATGAGAATAGAATGTGATAAGATGTAAATGGGATGCATAAGATATGTATGAGATGTAATAGGATATGAATGGATGTGATAAGATGAAAATAAGATGTGATGTAATGAAAATGGATGTGGATTTTTATGTGAAAGAATGGATGTAGATGTGTATGTGAAAGAATGGATGTGGATGTGTATGTGAAAGAATGGATGTGGATGTGTATGTGAAAGAATGAATGTGGAAGAATGGATGTGGATGTGTATGTGAAAGAACGGATGTGGATGTGTATGTGTATGTGAAAGGATGTGATGTCGATGTGAGTGAATGGATGAGATGTGATGTGATGTGATGTGATTCAGGATAAGAATGAATGAGATGAGATGAAAAATGAACGTGATGTGATGTGATGTGATGTCGATGAATGGATGAGATGTGATGTGATTCAGGATAAGAATGAATGAGATGAGATGAAAAATGAATGTGATGTAAATTGAGATAGATGTGAATGAATATAATATATGATGTAAATGAATGAGGTGTGATGGGATGTGAATATGGGTAGATGCAAGTGGATGGGATGTGAATATGGGTAGATGCAAGTGGATGAGATGTGATGAGGATAAATGAGGAAAGATGTGATGAGATGAAAAATGATGTGATTGGATGAGAATAGGAATACATATGAATTGGATATGGATTAAGTAATGTGAACACATGTGGAACAATGTGAAAGACGAGAGTTCATTATAGAAAAACTGTATTTATGACTTGTTTTCAAATGATTGTTTTATGTCAATAATGCTGATGAGGAAGCATTTTGACCGTCTTGAGAATGAGGTTGTGGAGACCTAGCCACTAAAGTTGCAATAGCTGTGAGACGGAGAGTCAACGGAGGACATCTCGCGTAGCAAGGTCGGTCGAGGTCTTGACTAGCCTAGGTTCGATTTAAATGGTGAGCTTTCAGTACGGTGGATGAGGGACCAAGGAAGTGGCCTATGAGTAAAGCGCAAGGTGACCTGCAAAGGATGCTGACCATATGGTGCTCGGGCTCTGGGTCGCCGAAGATACCCACACGTGTGTCGGGGAAGATATTGAAACAAGGAGTAAGAGTTGTTTTTTGAAACCGGGCATGGATCTAGTTAATTGACCTTGCTGGTCCTCAACGGATGAGTCCATGGCTCTTTTATATGGATCTGTTGGTTGATCTTGCTGATCTTCAACGGAGATTCCATCTTGATTTTTATAAGTGATTATATTGTTGGGTACTATGAGCTAGGAACTATCTTGAAAAGGCCCCTCTGAGGGACAGGTGGTGAGCGTTCTGGTTGCCAATGATGCCATAGGTACACCAATGAAGGAATGCTTGGAAATTAGGATTCAGCTGGTTATTTTGGAGGATTATGATCAGTGACACTATGGTTTCATTAAATGATTGTTTTAAAGATAGTTGAATCTCTGAAAAAGGAAATTTCATATTGGGTGTGTAAGTGGTGTGACTGGCATTAAATTTGCATGAATGTCTGGCTAAGGGGCCTGGGAACTCTTTTCCCTGGTACCCGAGACAAAACCTAACCAAATTCCTAATTGGATCCCATCACTACAGTGGTTGGGTGGTTGGCTAACCCATGGGGCTGGATGGGGTTAGGCTAGACTGATGGATCCGTAAAATGAGACTCAATTCTGTTATAGTATGTTAGATGAAGTCAATCCCGGATAGTAATTGTTCTATGGAAAAAGAATCAATGACGACTGTGCCTCTCGATGGGGAAAAAAGCGTTGGTTTCTATGATCCAGGTGCAAGTTTCTTCCTTGATCTGACCAAGTGACTCACAGGTTCGGTCGGATCAGTTTGGTCAGTAATGACCTGACTATGTTAGAGTAAAAATATCTTAGAGGAATTGCCCGTGCTTTCTGGGGGCGAGGAAAGTTTTTCTGGGTTCTCGGTTTTGGAAGAACCGAGGGATTAGTCTCTTGTCCGGATATTCGTGGGTGAGGCCCCGAGAGTGAGAGGCCCTGTCCCGCGCAAGAAGTGCTACTTCCGCTACTAGCACCCCCGAATTTGTTGCGCGGAGGGGGCAGGGATCTTTCAGCTACTACTGCTGGTATCAGAGCGAATTGACTAAAGTGGATCAACTGAAAAGCCAAAAATGTTAAAAATTTGTGAAGTGGAAGTAAAAGGTTATAATTGTGTGATAAAATTCATACAAATTGATATTCAGAATGAAGATTCATAAAATTGAAAGTGGGTCTTCAGATGAAGTACCGCAATTGTATGGAAATCCTTGACTTGCTTGAGGCCTAGTCATAATGGTATTTACCTTATAATTCCAAGGATAGTGACTACCCGTATATACTGAGGGTATAACTGCAGCTCTTTACTGGCAGTATATACGAGTAAATCTAAGACCTTGAAATTATAAGTAAAAATACTATCCAGATGATGAATTCGAATGTGGTTGATAATGATTTTAAAATTTTGGTTGAGAATTGATGAGTTGATTTGGATCTGATTGAAAAAAAATGATTCCTGAATTTTGGTTAAAAAGCGATCAGTTGAACAAAGCCACAATGAGGATGAATGGGATGAGTCCCTGTGATGATGTTCGTAACTGGAATGATGGTAATGACTTCAGCAAATCGCTACGAGATTAGTGGATTGTGCTGACAGATTGCTACTGTTAACACTTGACCTAGTGGATCCAGTTAAGGGATGACAAATTAAAAACCTACATAACTGAAACTTCCATGGAGGAATGTTCAAATGGAATTTTCAGTCTGATGGACCATTATTGTGTTAAGAATATGAATGATATGTTCTGAATGAATTGTTATCTGATAATGAGTTCTATATAAGGGATCTTTATCCCATGATTCTGTGGAGAGCTGACCAATCTAAAGAACCCCAGAATCAGTCGAATCTAAAGTTGGATTTGAATTGTAAATAAAAGGACTTAACAAGAATTTTCGTATTGATAGGATCATGGATCGAGGTCGTTGTGGTAGGAATGATAACCCCCAGCTTGATGAGGAAGAGCTCGACTTGGATGTTCGTAAAACTCTTCATAGATCACAACCTGGACCTTTCAAGGATGAAGGGGAAAACTTAGGCGAGACTATGGAGAAGTGGATTGAAGCAATGAAAGAGTACTTCGATGTCACCGGGTATAATGAGAAGAGCAAAATGGCTCTTGCAAGGCTGAAGATAGTAGAAATAGCCAGAGTAGCATGGAGAAACCACTGCAAGACAAACCATGTGGATCAAAACAGTGAATGATCTCAAAATTTACCTAAGGAAGAGATTCTGTCCTCCCATCTTTTTGGAAACAAAGATGAACGAATTCTTAGAGTTAACTCAGGGGAGCAGAACTATTGAAGTATATCACCAAGCGTTCGCTCTCCTCCTCAAATACTCGCCCACTGCTGGTCAAGTTCATTCGAGGACTGAACGAACCTTTGAATATCCTAGTGAAGAATGCCAAGCCAGTTTCCATGGCCAAAGTAGTGCAGATGGCGAAGGATTTTGCCAAGGCCTTTGATGTCAAGGTCCCGTCGAAGCTAGCACCATCACCTTTCAAAAGGTTTTTAACTCCAGAAGGTATTTCCAACCTTCCACCATCTAAGAGATATAAGGGTCAAGCCCAGGATATAGGAAGTTCCAGAATGGAAGAAATGTCCTTTTCCCGGAACTCAATCCCTTGGAATTCAACTTCAGAAGTTCCACCCTAAAACAAGGGAGTGAAATGCTATAATTCTCAAGGATTTGGACATCGCAGTATGGATTGCCCAACTCCTTTTGGAACAAGGTTTTCAGGGCAGGAAAATCAGGGATCAAGATTCCAGACTCCAGCTCCTTCCTTCCAGAGTAATCAGGTTTCTTTTCGCCAAAATCAGAGAAATCCCAGAGGTAGACCCTCTAACTAACCTGTAGTTTTAATCCAAAGTAATGCAAGACCTCCGCCTTAGAATAGGGGAAGTCAAAGAGAGATGTTCCCAAATCGGCTGTCCACTTCCAAGGCAGTAATGCTGGAAGTGATTGAAGAAGAGGAAGAAGAGGAAAGAGATCATACTCCACCTACGAGGAGATGAGGACATCTCGCGTTTGTTAAGTGGTGTAGGATGTAAGATTCCTCCTTCCAGCTTTTAAGGTGTACAGGTGTAAGAACCTCCCCTTCTGATCTTATAATTATTCCCCTCTTTGAAGTAAAAGAAAGATTCTATTTTACCCTATTTTGACCTGGAGAGAGAAAATATCTAGAGAGAGGTAATCCAAAATTTAGATATTTTTTGATATAAAAATTCTCCTGGTGCCTAAAATGGGTTCCCTTGAAACATAAATTCAAAAAAAAAATTCAATGTGCATTTGGAATTAATTGAAAATAAGTATAAAAGACCTTAGCCTAAGGGTCTAGATTTTCAGAAATTTTTGGATTATGGTCCAATTAAGGTTCCTATGGGCAATAGGATCAATCCAAGTGTGGGGAGGAGATAAATCTAATTTATAAAAGAAAAATACACAAAAATGAGTAAATGACCACTTAAGATGAAGAGTTGACTGAGTACAAGGTTTATTAGTAAAAAACTATGTATATTACTAAAAAAATGAGATATTTTGGGTAAGGAGAAGGGGGCTCTTCGAGGAGGCACCTATTTCACATGTGTGGTGGAGTTTTAAACTCAAAAATATTGTGATATTTTTATCTCTCCTCTCTCTTGGATCAAACCAAATCAAAAGGGAGCCAAAACTAGGTCCAAATCTTGTCCAAATTTAGCCAAACTGACCTAGAAAATTCTTGAAACTAGTTGGACTTGGTTAGAGGCCTCCCTCACCTATAAATAGATCCTTCGCCATTTGTAAAAAAATATGAGAACTATACCATGCCAGTATTATACTTAAATAATGATATTTTCTATTATCCTCTACAAATTGGAGAGATTAGAGTTTCTCTCTCTCTTCAATCTTCCTTGGAGTCTTCATCAACATACCAAACCAATTGATTGGTTGGGGGCCTCTACATTGATTAAAGAATAAAGCAATCTAGGAGGTAAAGTGTGGTTTATGGTCTTTTTTTTAAATCTCCAAATGTTCTCTCTTCTCAACCCCTCTCAAGCTTGAGAAGCACTCAATTGAATGGCTTTTTAATACAATTGAAGTTCTTTAATGAATTGTAGTGATAAAACACATAAATTTCCATTTATGCTTAAATTAAATGTTTTTTTTTAAAAGCATGTCTCTCTCTCCCCCAAAGAATGGTCATTCCTATCACCTATTCTATATTCAAATGAAGCTTCTCATGAAGCAATTCTCTAATCTAAAAGTAATTTCTATGCTTGTCAAATTGAGGCCAAATAAGTGGCTTTTTAATGCTTTTATGCTATTTAATTCATGGAAAAATTAGGAATCAAGTCCATAATTGGATATTGATCCAATTAATGGTTATTCTATCATATGATATTACTAAACTTTATGTTTTCAAAATTATTAAGAATTATTAGTAATAGCAGCGAAGCTATGGCATTTTCATTCATAATATGAAAAGAGGACTTTCTACCATATTCTAGGATTACTCATCCTAGATTAATTGAATGATTCTCATTATAATCATGGAAAATTTAATTTTTATGTTTATGTATAAATAGTTAATGTTAAATAGTTAATGTTAATTTCTAGTAATTCATTTTTATGTTAAAAGAGTAATCCCCATGACAATGTAAATCCATGTATTCCAATGAAGTAAGAGAAAATTTGGGATGCTAAATTAATGTATATTTTATTTAAAAATTAAAGAAAGATTTTAGTTAAATTTAACTTTTTGCATAGATAAATTTAAATGATGAAAGAGGAATTCCCACCATATTGGAATTAAAATATTTAAATGAGAGTGTAATTCCTAGCATATTGAAATTAATGGGTATTTTATTTAAATTCAAAGGTGGATTTTAGATAAATTTATTTTATCTATGAGAAATATTGAAATGGTAAAAGAGGAATTCCTATGACATTTGGAATTCCATCATTTAGATGGGAAAAGAGAAATTCCTAGCATATTGAATTAATGGGTATTTTATTATGAGAAATATTGATAATAAAAGAGAAATTTCCATGACATTGGAATGCAAATAATTAAATGCAAAAAGAGGAATTTCCATGGTAATTGAGATCAGAGAAAATTAAATGGAAAGAAGAGGAATTTTTAGTATAATTCAATTTATGATTGTTTTTCAAAAGTGGAAATATGGGTAGAATTGATTTCTGTAAATCCCATGAATTCTTTTATTCAAAAGAGGAATATTGAATATAATTCAATTGAGAAAAAATATAGAAATAGTCGTTTCGAAAAAGGAACCTTTAGTTAGGCCAAGCAATTGGTAGAAAGTTAGAAAAAGTCCCATTATCGGGATCAAACTAGAAAAAGATACTAAATGGGAATAGCATGTGAAATGGATGTGATAAGATGTAAATATGATGCAATAAGATGTGAATGGATGTGATAAGATGTAAATAAGATGCGATAAGATGTGAATGGTTGTAATAAGATGAAAATAGAATGTGATAAGATGTAAATGGGATGCGATAAGATGTGTATGAGATGTGAATGGATGTGACAAGATAACAATAAGATGTGATGTAATGGAAATGGATGTGGATGTGTATGTGAAACAATGGATGTGGATGTGTATGTGGAAGAATGGATGTGGATGTGTATGTGAAAGAAAGGATGTGGATGTGTATGTGTATGTGTATGTGGAAGAATGGATGTGGATGTGTATGTGGAAGAATGGATGTGGATGTGTATGTGAAAGGATGTGATGTCGATGTGAGTGAATGGATGAGATGTGATGTGATGTGAATCGGGATAAGAATGAATGAGATGAGATGTGAAATGAATGTGATGTAAATTGAGATAGATGTGAATGAATGATATATGATGTAAATGAATGAGGTGTGATGGGATGTGAATATGGGTAGATGCGAGTGGATGAGATGTGATGAGGATGAATGAGGAAAGATGTGATGAGATGAAAAATGATGTGATTAAATGAGAATAGGAATACATACGAATTGGATATGGATTAAGTAATGTGGACAGATGTGGAACAATGTGAAAGACGAGAGTTCATTATAGAAACTGTTTTTGTGACCTATTTTTAAATGACTGTTTTATGTCAATAATGCTAAGGAAGCATTTTGACCATCTTGAGAATGAGGTCGTGGAGACCTAGCTGATAAAGTTGTAACAGTTGACGGAGAGTCAACGGAGGACGTCTCGCGTAGCAAGGTCGGCCAAAGTCTTGACCAGCCTCGGTTTGATTTAAATGGTGAGCTTCCGGTATGGTGGATGAGGGACCAAGGAAGCGGCCTATGAGTGATGCGCTAGGTGACGTGTGAAGGATCCTAGAGGGTGCTAACCATACGGTGCTCGGGCTCTGGGTCGTCAAAGATACCCACACGTGCGTCGGGGAAGATATTGGAACAAGGAGTAAGAGTTGTTTTCTGAAACCAGGCATGGATCTGGTTGATTGACCTTGCTGGTCCTCAACGGATGAGTCCATGTCAACGGAGATTCCATCTTGATTTTTATAAGTGATTATATTGTCGGCGGGTACTATGAGCTAGGAACTATCTGAGAGATAGGTGGTGAGCGTTCTGGTTGCCAATGATGCCATAGGTACACCGATGAAGGAATGCTTGGAAATTAGGATTCAACCGAATATTTTGGAGGATTATGATCAGTGACACTATGGTTTCATTAAATGATTGTTTTAAAGATAGTTGAATCTGTGAAAAAGGCAATTTCATATTGGGTGTGTAAGTGGTGTTACTGGCATTGAATTTGTATGAATATCCGACTAGGGGGCCCTGGGAACTCTTTCCTTTATACCTGGGACAAAACCTAACCAAATTCCTAATTGGATCCAATCACTACAGTGGTTGGGCAGTTGGCTAACCCATGGGACTGTAGGCTGGACTAATGGATCTGTAAAATGAGACGTTAGATGAAGTAAATCCCGGATAGTAATTGTTCTATGGAAAAAGAATCAATGGCTGTGCCTCTCGATGGGGAAAAAAGTGTTGGTTTCTATGATCCAAGTGCAAGTTGAGGAATCGCCACCGCCGGGGCTTTCTGGGCGAGGGAAGTTTTTTTGGGTTCGGATTTGGAAGAACCGAGGGATTAGTCTCTTGTCCGGATATCCGTGGGGTTGGGCGAGGTCTCGAGTAAGAGGCCCTGCCCCACGCAAGAAGTGCTACTTCCGTTTCTAGCACCCTCTAATTTGTTGTGCGGAGGGGGCAGGGATCTTTCAGAGATTGTCCACAGGAGGGTCCAACACTACTATTCCACACATTCATGCACTTACGCTCAGGAAACTTTATCTGAAACAACCCTCCATTCGAGGATATAGATTCTCTTGACACTCCCTCGCTCATAAGATTAGACCCATCGGTTAGCATAGCTTGAAGCCAAATGGTGTTAGTCTTTGACACCACCAGTGAGAGTGAGGATCATCCCAGTATAGGATGAGTTACTCCTGACCCAGAGACAGGAGGACCAGAGGTTTAGTGCATGGATAGACCACTTGTCCTAGAGCAAGACCCAAAATCCCCTACCCATTCACAAAGAAGCCTTGCTTTGAGACTCTAGAGCTTTATCCTAGGAAACGCATAGTCAGATGAGCCACATCCTATGGCTAAAGGTATGGAAAACCAACCTAAAAGAGAGCCCATGCCGCCTCTAGATTCTAGAAAGGAGATAGGGCAAAGTGAAAGTAACAAAACCCAGACTCATCCACCAGTCTCTAGAGGGCCATGCCCACCTCATGAATGGCCGATTCATACCAAGTCTAGAGAGACCAGTGCTAAACCTAGGACAAGGGCCTGAGACATCCTATCAGGAGAGAGAGGGCCTACTTAGCCCTGTCATATCAACCTAGGGCACTAATATACTAGCAATACCTGCCTCGGGGAGCATACCTAGGATATCATATGGGGCCATACGAAGCACAACCCAATCCTCCCATGAGACAAGGACCCCCAATGGTCTATTATCCACCCGACCGAGCTCCCCCACCTATTATTCCCTAACCAGCACCTGCTCCCCAGCCCATGGTAGGGTTAACCTTAAAATGTTAAGGATAGCCATAGAAATAGGGAGGGGGGTAGCTACCAGCATCACACCCCCAACACCATCTCAGCCTACACAAGGGCCCAGACAGTAGTGGAACAAACCTACTAACATCTCTAAACTGATCACACCAAGTTTGATGGGACTAGAGACCCCATACTGCACTTAGAGATGCTTAATAAGATCTCTTTGATGAAAGGCTATTTGGGAGATTTCTAGAAGGCCTAGATGACATACCCTTACATAATTCTTTGTATACCTCGGTCCATACCTCCTTTGAGAAATGTTGCAAGAGTGCTATGGACTTTGAGGATAGCTTCAAGGGAACGCGTTCTCAAGAACTTCACGAGGGTATATCTTAGGCCTCCTTCAAAACAATCAGCACCAGATTTGAGGAAGAAAGCAAGGAGTCCACCTCGGGACAACATGTCGAACATCTCACCGCATTAATGTAGCAGATGACCCAACACTGGAGAACCGGCCAAGGTAGGGATCAAGTCGATCAACCCCATCTCTACCCTAAGAGGGAGCTAGTGTGGTGCCTAATTTATCAAGCTAACCATACTAACACGGAGTGTCTACATTTGTAACCCCGCCCCACCTCTATGTACATACTGCCAAAGATGGGGTAGTCATGAAATTACAAATTGCTATTAGCAAAAAGGGCTGCCCAAGCTTGAGCGCTACCTCAAGCCCTACCAGCAATTGCTAGCACCTACACTTCATAACGCACCTCAACCAGGCCAAGAAGTGGACCAAAGAGGAATCCTTAGGGTACTAGAGATTCCCTTACTGCACCTAGTACTCCCACCTCAACCCCCATTACCACGAGTCACACCTATTTTATAAGCTAACCTTGATAGAAATTTTCAAAGAAGGGGATGAGGGTGGAGTCTCTAAAGGACCCACTTATGAGCCTCTTGAGCTAAACAGTCCACCCTCCCAAATTTTAAGCCACTATGTGATGGAGGGTGACCAAATGTACACTGTATATTTGGCCACCCCAACTCCACAAGGATCGGACATGAATACTGTGTCTAAACGACCACACATGCAATGTTACCATTGTGCAGGACCTCATTGAGTAGCTGAGTGTCCAATCAAAAAGGGATGGCAAGTACTTTAGGTGCTTCCACGCTAACCCCACATGCAATGTTACCATTTCACAAGACCTCAAGTAACTAAGTGTCCAATCAAAATAGGGATGGAAAGTACTTCTGTAGGTGCTTCCACACTAACCCCTTTATGATTTAGGTGTGGAATTGACCACATGTATAAGGATTGTCCTGCTAAGAGCAAGCACAATAGAAAAATCTTGTGAAACTAATCTTAGCACCAGCATTAGCTTGCTGAGTCTAAGAGACAGCTTCATCCATACAGTTTGTCTCAACATAATGACTAGATTACAAAACAAACAAAGGGTTGCAGCTCACGTTGTAGAGCGGAGGCAGGGACATGCAAATTTTTTATCTCAAAAGAATGTCCCAAAAAAATGTGCATGAATAGACACTCACAAAAGAAGACCACAAAAATTAGCAAAGGGGATAGCCGGGTAGTCATTAAATAAAAGCGGTTCAGAAGATGGCACAACCACCTATGCGTCGACTTCTTCATCAGAAGAGGAACAACTGGTACCTTCATCCACCTATGCTAGGGGAGCCAATTGACCCTAAGCTTCCTAGAAAGCTAGCCAAATACCCTATGTAAGATTCCTCCTCAGCTTGAATAATGAATAAGCTTTTACTTCAATCCCCTGTAATCATTCCCTATTTCTGAATACAAGAAAATATTATTTTTTCTTCTTTTTGCCTAGAGAGAAGAAAAATTCTAGAGAGAGATAATTCAATATTGAGATATTTTTGGATATAAAAATTCTACAAATATCAAAAATCTATTTCCCTGAAACAAAAGTTCAAAATAAATTCTCCAAGGTGCATTAGGAATCAATTAAAAATGGTATAAGTGACCTTAGCCGCCTAAGGGTCTAGATTTTCAGAAATTTTTTGATTATGGTCCAATTAAGATTCCAATGGGCCAATAGGAATAATCCAAGTGTTGGGATGAGATAAATCTAATGAATAAAAGAAAATACCCAAAAATGAGTAAATGCTCACATAAGATAAAGAGTTGATTGAATACAAGGTTTATTAGTTAAAAATTATGAGATATTACAAAAAAATTAGATATTTTAGAGGAATGATGAATTTTTGACACCTTGGTAAGGAGAGGGGGACCTTTGAGGTAGGCGCCTCCTTCACATGTGTGGGAGGGTTTTTAATTAAAAAATATTAAGATATTTTTATCTCTCCTCTGTCGTAGATCAAAATGGGAGCTAAACTCGTCCAAATCTTGCCCAAATTCAACCAAACTGGAGGAGCTGGAAAAGTCTAGAACTTGGCTGGACTCAGTTAGTGGCCTCCCTCTCCTATAAATAGACCCTCATTCTTTTGTATTCTCATCTATGAACTATACCATGTCAGTGTTACATTAAAATACTCATATTTTCTATTATCCCTTAAAAATCCTCTACTTTTGGAGGGATTGGAGCTTCTCTCTCTCTTCAACAATCCTTGGAGCTTTCTTCTCGACATACTAAACCAATTGATTGGTTGGGGGCTTCCTTCTAAGATAAAGAAGCAAGAAAAATCTAGAGGTAAGAAGTAATTTCATGGTTTTCATTAATATTCTCAAAAGATTTCACTTCTCAACCCCTCTCAAGCTTGAGAAGTTTCAAATTAATTGTTTTCAATGCAAATCAAGTTTTCTATAAGAATTCTAATGATTAATCTCACAAAAAAGTTAGTCTTTATTATGCTTAATTAGGATTCTTTTTATGTATATCTCTCTCTCCCAAAAGAATAGTCATTCCTATGACTAATTCTTTATTCAAATGGATGCTTCTCATTGATAAATTCTCAATTCAAAAATTAAACTCTATGTTAGTTAAGCTAGAGGCTAAGAAAATGGCTTTTTATGCTTTTATGCTAATAAAATTATGGTAAACTTATGATTTAAGTCCATAAATTGGACTTAAGTCTAAGGATAGTTATTCTATCATAATTGTATTACAAAGTCTTATTCTTTTTAGAATAATTAAAAATTATCAGTAATAGCAACAGCGAAGCTATGGCAAAATTTTCTACCATATTTTAGGATTAGTCATCCTATGCTAAAAGAATGATTTTCATCACATTCATGGAAAACTAATTTTTAGTATTTATGCATAAATAATTAATTAAAGAAAAGAGAAATTTTTGGTAATTTTATTTTTATGCAAAAAGAGGAATTCCCATGATAATGAGATCCATGTAATTAAATGGAAAAAGAGAAATTTTGGTATATTAAAATAATGAATATTTTTATTTAAATTTAAAGAGAAATTTTAGGTAAATTTATTTTATGCATGAAAAAATTTAAATGATAAAAGAGGAATTCCCATGACATTTGGAATTCAATCATTTAAATGGTAAAAGTGGAAATCTTGGCATATTTGAATTAATGGATATTTTTATTTAATTTTAAGAGAAATCTTAGATAAATTTATTTTATGCATGAAAAAATTTAAATGATAAAAGAGGAATTCCCATGACATTTGGAATTCAATCATTTAAATGGTAAAAGTAGAATTCTTAGAATATTTGAATTAATGGATATTTTTATTTAATTTTAAGAGAAATCTTAGATAAATTTATTTTATGCATGAAAAAAATTTAAATGATAAAAGAGGAATTCCCATGACATTTGGAATTCAATCATTTAAATGGTAAAAGGGAATTCTTGGCATATTTGAATTAATGGATATTTTTATTTAATTTTAAGAGAAATTTTAGATAAAAGAGAAATTCCCATGATAATTGGAATCCAATCATTAAATGAGAAAAATAGAAGTTTAAGCTTATTCAAAAAAATGGATATTTGTATTTAGTTAAAAAGAAGAATTTTTATGGTATTTAAATAGAGAAAGATTTGAATTAAATTTTGGTGACAAAAGTGGAATTTTCACCATAATTCCACCTAGAGAATTAGAGTTGATAAATTACATGGTAGAAAGAATATCTTTAGATATTTTATGTGGATAAATCACTAAAGTGATATTTACCCAAAATTAGATTAAATGTAAGAAGAGTATTTTCATTAAAATCGGATATTCTCATATAAAACCCTTAATCATATTATGGTTAAGAAGGAATGAAATCATAAAGTTGGATTTTTCTTACGGTTAGAAGTTCAGTAGATGTTTATATGAAGAAAATCCTTGGAATCAAAGTTAGAAATAAACCAAATGATTTTGGCTAGACCACGACTATGAGAGGGATGGTCAGTAAACTACTTGTCCATCTCTCGATCGGAATCAAGCAAAAAACTTCGTGACCAATTTGAGCCTAGTTTTCTCTTGACCGAAATCACCAAGAATCTAGTTGGACAATCAGTCAAATGATGGGTAGATTACCCTGATGAGAGATCAATGATTCTCATTATGAAAATATGGATTAAGGAAAAAGGGTTTTGTAGAACCAATCTCAAACCGGGAATTTTACTTGCATAGAACCTCTGTTTTCTTTTAAAGGATTGTTTTACGCCAGGATGCTAGAGGAAGCATTTGGTATGTGTTTAACTAAGAAGAGGTTTGTTGCAATAGCTGTGGCGGGGAGTCAGCAAGGGACGTCGCTCGCGGCGGCAAAGCCTGCCGAGGTCTTGACCAACCTCGATATGGTCAAAATGGTGCGCTTTCGATATGATGGGCAAGGACCGACGAAGCGGTCCCTGAATGAAGTGCTAGGACACCTAAGTAGGATCCTAGAGGGTTCTGACTAGGTGATGCATGGGCTCGCGGTTACTAGGACACCCATGCATGCGTCGAGGAAGATTCGGATGGACTAAAAAGAATGACTTTTGTGAATCAAATTTTGATATTGGATCTCATTGGTTGGCCAGCTAGTCTTCAACGGAGAGTCCAGATGACATATTTTGTAATATAATGGACTCAATATTTTGGAGGATTATAATCAATAATACTATGATTTTCATTGAAGGATTGTTTTAAAGACAGCCGATTCCGCTTTAATGGCAATTTCATATTGGGTGTGTACGTGGTATGCCTACCTTAATTTTTGCATGAAACGCCAGCCTAGGGGGCCTGGGAACTCTTTTCCTCGGTACCCGGGCAAAACATAACCAAATTTTTATAAAAAGTAATCCCACTAATACAGTGGTGGTCGGTGGGTGGTTGGCTAACCCATGGGCCAGTTTTGGGGTTAGTGGGCTAGATCGAGGGATTCCTGCGATACACTTAAGTTACAATTAGTTACGTTAGTTAGATTAAGTCCTGGGAAGACTCTTGTTCTGTGGGAGGGAATCAGTGGTTGTGCCTCGTTAAAGGAGGAAAAAAGTGGTGATTCTATGGACCAAATGCAAGTCTCTTCTTTGATCTGACCATGTGGCTTCAGGTTCGGTCGGATCAGTTTGAATAGTTAAGACTTTGACCCGTTAGATTAATTCTCCCGTTAGATGATTTCCTGGCAGAATTGCCTGTGCCTGTCGGGCGAGGGAAGTTTTTTTGGGTTCGGTTTCGGAGGAACCGCCGGACTAGTCTCTTGTCCGGATATCTGTGGGCGAGGCCCCGAGTGTGGATCCCTGCCCCGCACGAGAGGCTATCGCTTCTTTTTCCGCCAGCACCCTCAGAGGGGGCATCGCGGGAGGGGGCGGGGGTCTCACACCCTAATCCCATCAAGGAAACGGATAGGCTAATGGAAGCCTAAGAATTGGTCTGGGACTGCCAAGCTCGTCTAGAGGATGAGCCCAACGGCTTACCTAGAGCCATGCCCCTTGGTTTCCAACATGCAACCTACCAAAGAGGCTGAGGTATATAATAGAGAGCTCCTAGAACAAGACCCCCAAATAGGTCAACACAAGAAGCAGCACCCATTGCGACACCTACCCCTAAGGAAACCGAGTAGCTGAATATCTCAAAAACCTAGGGGATGACTACCTCAAAAGGTTAGACACAAATTTCCAAATCCCAATACCCTATACGAAGCTTGAGGACAAGCCAAGGTGACCTTCCTCAACGAACCACATCTGCTCCTAGAGACATTGCAGGTCTCTCTTCCTTCCTCTCTTCTCAGATCTAGATCCCCATCCACACCTTGATTCAAGGTAGCCCAAGCTTATGGAAGGATCTAAAATATTGGATGGAGCGATGTCTCATAGCAGGGATGCAAGAATTCGTCGAGCTAGATAGCTCTAATGAGACTAAGGAGGATGAACTCATTGAACCCCATGGGATCAGTGGCACAGTTCAAGTTAACAAACTTCGACAATATTTCAAAGGTGATGAACTCAATGCGGCATTACCAATAACCTTTGATAGCCTCCAGGTCATTGCCATCCTAGATGGGAGGAAGGGGTGAGCATTGTCACCAAACAATGCTGGGAGAAATGGGGGCACCAATGGATGACACGACCTTATTGGTAAAACTCGCTGAAGGAACCACCACAAGGCCCATAGGTCTTTTGAAGGACTTAAAAATCAAGATCCTTGGAACCACCTTTTGCCACACCTTCGTGGTAATGCACTTCGGCCCGACAGCCAGTTTTGTACGATTGCATCCCTAGAAGACCCTTTTTGAGGGAGACAAAAATGATCCATGACTGGGATACCAACCACATCTATACTCGGAGAAAAGACCAAACAGTCAAGCTCAACCTATGCACTTGGAAGGTTCATCCCATGAGCGGTCCTTTGTATAGAGGACTCACTAACAACCATCCGATCCATTGTAGTCCACCTGTGCCAAACTTGCGACAAAACAATAGATGAGGAAAAGGATAGCGAGGAATGTGCCCCTCTTGGAGTTGAAAGACTCTGAGAATTGGATGCATATCCTTACTACCTTGGACATACTTTTTTGATGTGCATACAAACCAGGTTTGTTGACAGCCAATGGGTAGGAGATTACGTTCCTCCACATGCTTAGCACTGCATACTTGCTTGAAGTCACCACTCATGAGCTTGAAAAGGTTGAAGTGTGGAACCATCACAGGGAACACACTACTCACATAGAACTTAGAAACCTGATGGATTCCCTAGAAAAGAACGCTGTGTCTTTCCTCTACTGACTCAGATGTCCACTGGCTTAAATACTTAGGGGCAATTGAAGCACATGAGCACTTCAACCACGTCTAGCAAAAGGAGTTCACTAATAACTCCCTCCTAGTCCAAACGACCATCCCCAAACCAACGGAGCCCGTTGACCCCCAACCCAAACCCTAAAAGCTTTGTTGCTTTGCATGCAAAGCATGCAACAAGAAGTTAGCACTTGCAGAGAAAGAAGCCAAAAATTTGATAGAAGAGAAAAGCGCTACAGTGGAAGAGACTAAACAAGTCCCTAAACACTTCAGAACCCTTAAGATGGCTGATAGATTTGTGCAATATGACTCGGACCAAAGGTCTCACAATGGAGATCTAGGGACCTCGTATGATGGTCAACCAAGGTGAAGGAAGTTAACCTGGCAGGGTTGAGCAAAGACCCAAGGAAAATTTGCTATTAATAAGGAAACCCTACCCTAATTGTGTCATGGGAAGTTGCCTATCCACCAAGCTTGAGCATGGCTCAAGAGATCCACCATAGCCGCTCGGTCGTCACCTCCCACCATCCTCCCACACTCATTGTCACATCAATGCGGTTGCTCTAATCCAACGGGTGATGTAAGCTCTCTTGCAAAGATCGCGTATGGGATCTCCACAGAAGAGGATCACATTGGTTAGCCTAATCACTCACGAGAGAGAGAGAGAGAGAGAGAGAGAGAGAGAGAGAGAGAGAGAGAGAGAGAGAGAGAGATCGTGTGTGGGATCTCCACAGAAGAGGATCACATTGGTTAGCCTAATCACTCACGAGAGAGAGAGAGAGAGAGAGAGAGAGAGAGAGAGAGAGGACACAAGAGGGAACAAGTGATTAGCACTAATCACTCCTAAACCATAACTCCTCTAAGCACACCACACATGCTAGATTAGAGCTGCAAGAGAGAGGGAGAGAGAGAAAACTCCACTTCTATTGCACAAATGGGAGAATAAGTTACAAAAAAGAGAAATTGGCTTTTATAGTTCCAACCACTAGGCCACCCGGAAGTAAGTTACCCGGGGAGCCCAAAACATAGTTACTAGGCTTTTCTCTATGCTTTGGTGAACTGATCAAGATCCTCTTATTTGTCCTTTTTGAAGCTCAACACTTGGGAGTGTCTTTAGGGCATTTCCCTCATCAAATGATGGGATTTAAAATATAGCATTGGCACCCATTACATAAGTGTGCGGACATACTTCATAAGAATGTGTTAACCAATAATATGTGGTTAACATACTCCCCTTCCTGAAGTCGATTGTGTCCTCGTGGGGAAGGTCGCACTTGGTTGGTTTTTCTATCTCTCTGGAAATGAGAGGGAATGGGAGAGTCAGTATGATGGAAAGAAGTTAGTGGAGTATTGGTGATTAAGTATCTAGCTAGTCGTACGGGCTCTTATAAGTTTGCTTTTTTGTATGTGCCCAATAGGACTCTTTATTTTATTTTTGGTATTTTTTTCATTTTTTATCACCTTTGCGGGGCGGTGGGACATCCTTTTAGTAGAGGAGTTAGAGTACTTGAATGAGTAGACTAGCATGGAATACTTAATGACTTGTATCCTAGTGGTAGTTTGTATGATTAAAGAGGAGTTAGTAAAACAATCGGGTTAGTAAGCACTTAAGTGGCAAGGGGGAATTCTGGAGGGACAAGGAGGCAACACGCATGGAGACTTCTTGTGCTCTGAGATGTATATCGATGGCAATGTTCATGAAGCTCTAGCATCTGTGTCAAGACATCGTGATGGCTATCTTGGCTCCCATGGATGTTGAGTCATCAGGTTGCGGTGTGCTCTCTTTTTCTTTTTATGCTTTGTCTTCTCCTGTCATTGAAGCTCAGGGATCCTATGTGGATAGAAATGGTAGTCGATGTCGAGGATCCATCGGGATTGAGCTGAAGAAGAAGTTTTGGGTAGGATTGATTAGACATCAAGCGCAGTTATTTGGGTACATTAGGGGTGATTAAGAAGATCTAGGTGACGGGTCTTACCATGGACCAGGCTGGTGCCCACCATGGTCCCTCCATCCACAGATGTACCTAGATGGCTATCGATGATGAAGCTTTATGCGGTGTGTGTGCATAGGATAGAGTTGTAGGTGTTGTACATGGGCCATGGTCCTAATCACCTAGATCCTAGTCATCTAGTGACTTTTTCTGCATGTATTTACTGGTCAGCACCCCTAAAGAGGGTTTTTTACTATGGAAGCCTTGAGCTTTGGGCACATCGGTAGTAGGCACCCAAGGTTGTTGGCTTCGTTGTACTTGGGGTTGCCAAACCTGTGGTTGTGGGACCTTTTATGTGGCTTTCTAGGGAGTTGTTGTGGGGAATGATCACATGCAGCATGCTTGGGTAGCCAAAGGTGAGTGATGCCTTTGTAGTAGCCTTGTGCTCGGTAACATGCAGTCGAGAGATGAGCTAACGTTGAAGCTTGGCCTTAGAGTGGGTTTTTGCTGGCTTAGTTGGCCTTTGGCACTTGGGTTTTAGAGATGGCCGTCTGGGGATCCATAGTTCTGTGTAGCCATCATAGGATCCCTGAGCAGCTAGAAGATTCTTGGGCACCCACAATTAATTATCATGATAAAGATATGAGGGCAGGGTGCTTGTAGTGTGGGTGGTCGAGGATGTAGAGTTGAGGGTCAATGTTGACACAACGAGGCTTGTTTGTCATTTGGTGGGTGGTGTCGACAGTGGCCGATCAATCGGCTTAGGTGAGGCTTGGGGTGGGGGAATAGTGTTTTGCAGGTGATGAGGATGGGGCATGAGGGGGAAGGGCAGTTGGGGGTGAGGGTGTGTGGATGATTTCCTCTTGGGGACATAAGAGGACAATGGCCTTTTTGTCGTTGATTTCCATGATAGCCGTTTCTTCACACCAATTGATTTGGCAGTGAGTGGCATCAATCCACTCTTTTCCAATTATTATCCAGCCTTGGAGTTCTCCTACATCTACAACATGAAATTTCCACTCCAACTGGTTATTTCCAATAGAAATTTTAGGGAAGAAAGACCCAATACTCATTAAACGCATTTCATGTGAAATTTGAATATAAGCGTTCTCTTTTGATAGTGTGGGTTGTCCAAGAGCTTTCCACTCCTCCAAGAATATGAGATTGGTGTGGACCATAGGATATATGTGGGCTTGCCACCATTGTAGACCATTCTTGGTCGGGAGTCCAGTCCATATTCTTGGTGGGTTGAGTTCTGGTGGTAGTTTAGGGGAAGTGGAAGACTTACTAGTTGTTGGGGAGCATGTGAGAACACCCTTTGTGGAAGCAATTTTTTGGGGCAGAGGATAAGAGTAGTCGATGCACTCCCCATCCTAGAGGATCATTGTTACCTTGCCCTAGGGAATCTTGAGGGTAGCTATGTTGTCAGTGGAGTTGATTGTTCTTGTAGCGTTTTGGGACTATCTTCCTCCAAGGATGACTGCTTCTTTTGTCTCACCTGTGGGAACCACATAGAACTTACAAGCCAATGGGTTAGATACATTATGTATAGTTTGTGGCTTTGTATGCATTGTCTACTAGGTAACTGAACTTTGGCATGGGCTGTTTTAAGAGAGGGTTTGCCCCCAAAGAGGCCCATGTTTTCCATGGCAAAAGATTATGGCTAGCTATGGGAGACATTAAAGCATGTTTTCTTTACATGTTTCTACCAAAGGGGAAATCTATCTAGACCCGAACGGTGGTTGTTTCAAGTTGTGGAGCTACACTTACACTCAAGGTGTTAAGCGAGGTAATGGCCTTGTAGGGTTCATGAATAGTCTAGCTATTTGGGAGCATAGATTGTGTGCCGAGTTTGCAACCTGGGAGGGTGTCAAGTGTAGCAAGGATTTGAAGCCAATCGTGGTTGACTTCATCTCACTATTGACAAAAGCGACCATGCATGGAACCCGTGCATCATCAAGGGCTTGATGAAAAGCCTTGCAAATTAAGATATCATTGGTCCTGGTGGTGGTCACAAAATCTTCAGCTAAGGGAGATTTGCGTAACAACGAAGCTACCTCACACGCTGCCTGCAGCTCTTCTATACTATGTCTCTATACTTGACAAGGCAGCTATGGGCTACTTCTTACTACTCCATGTCACAACATCACTCCCCAATGAAAATATAAATCCACTAGTAGATCTCCTGTCTAAGATGCTACCTACCCAATGTGCATTTGTGTACCCATATAACTCCAATGGTACACCTGTTGCATAAAACAATGCATAATCAATAGTGGCCCTCAAATACCAAAGTGTGCGTCGCACATTGTCAAGATGTCGTTTGCACATAACCTACATAAACTGGCTCTCTAAGCCAATAGTGTAACTCAAATCTAGCCTACTGATCATGACATAGATCAAACTCCCCACAATCTTCTTGTACATAGTGGGATCCTCCAACACATAACCTGCATCCTCACTAGACTTGCCATTTTGATCTAATGGCACTGAGATTGACTTACAATCAGCCATCCCATACTTGGACAACATGTCCAATACATACTACCTCTGTGATAGCCAAATACCCTTAGGTGTTCGAATGACCTCAATTCCCAAAAAGTAGCGCAGATCTCCCAAATCCTTCATCTCAAACTTTCTTTTGAGAAGACTTTTCACATGCTCAATCTCATCCAAGTTGTCACCCCCCAATAAGATCATTTACATATATGGTGATGATCACAATACCCTTATCACTCTTGCACACATACAAAGATTGATCTGCATCTTCCATATGAAAACCAATAGTGACAAGATACTCAACAATCTTGTCATGCCATGCTCGTGGAGCTTGCTTCAACCCATACAAAGCCTTACGAAGCTTACATACATACTTTGAGTGACTTGTATACTCAAAACTAGGTGGCTGATCTATATACACTTCTTGCAAGTTGCCATGCAAGAACACATTTTTTACATCTATCTGATGTAAAACCTAACCTTTAGCTGCAACCACTGCAAAATCGCAACTCTCAGAGTTGCCATCTTTGCAACCGGGTCAAATGTCTCCCCTCATAATCAATCCCATGTGTTTGCGGATATCCTTTGGCTACCAATCTAGCCTTGTACCTACTTGTTCTACCATCTGACATTAGGCACTTCACATGCTTTCATGTCTATTTTTCATTCATCACTCTGAAATTATTAAAATGAGTGAACACTTCACTCTTATCCTTTATGAAATACACCCACACTTTCCTCATGTGGTCATCAATGAATGTTAGACATAATCTTCACAGGACCCCATATATTTGAATGCACAATGTCTAGTATATTCTTGATCACATTTTCGTCATGTGAAAATACATGCTTTGTTTGCTTTCCAAATTGACATGCTTCATATATTTTTTGCATACCTTAAATCTTAAACTTAGGCAGCCCTGTTACAATTTCTTTAGTCTGCATAGACTTCATTCTTTGCACATTTACATGCCCAATTCTCTTATTTCAAATGTATGTATCTGCAACAACTCTTGAACCATCTGCAAACATTGCAGCACTCACTTTAGGCATATTTACATTCAATGTAAACATTTTGCCCACTTTGTTGTCTTTTGCAACCAACATGCACTTATCTTTAAAGTATTCTACATAATAACAGCCCATATCAGGGTTATCGACCTGCAAACCTTGCTTAATCATTTGGCCAACTAAAACCAAATTCTTTGTAATGTTCGAAACATGAAGTACATCTGGAAGGTACTTCACCTTACCATCATGCATAGACAATGGCACATCTCCAACATGGGAAATCGGACAAGCAGTGTCATCCCCTATTTCAACAAAACCTGGTCTTTCAAGACTCTTCATTTCCTTGAACCACTCACCATGACTTGTCATATGGTTTGAAGCACCTAAATCGCCATACCATACATCATCCTTACATGCTGCTACATCATTTCCAGACACAGCATTAACAACATGTTGCACAACAAACAACCTCTTATTATCCTCATTATTTTTGCTAGAGGATGCATAGTTGTTTCGTTGCACTTTTCCATTTCGCATGTCACTCTGCTTCTTATAGCAATTTGCCTGCACATGTCTAGGCTTACCATAGTAAAAACAACCTCATGTATCATTATGCTGCCTTTGCCAATTACCACAACCTCTTTGACTCCCCTTGCCTCTAAACTGGCCTCTTCCATCGTGTGTTGTTGTTGCGAGTCCTAGGACTATTGCTGCTGCTGACCATAATTCTGATTACCTATTCGGCCACCACCTTGGCCACGTCCACGACCTCTACCTCTTCCTCTACCTAAACTTGTGTAGAAGGCCTGTTGCTCTAAACTGTTTTTGTTTTGTGAAGATTGTTGATCTTCACCTAAATTCTTTTCTTTAATAATCAGCATTGACACCAAATCTGTGAAGTTAGGAATGTTCTCCCGAGTCTAAATAATTCTGATTACCTATTTGGCCACCACCTTGGCCATGTCCATGTCCACGACCTCTACCTCTTCCTCTACCTAAACTTGTGTGGAAGGCCTGTTGCTCTAAACTGTTTTTGTTTTGTGAAGATTGTTGATCTTCACCCAAATTCTTTTCTTTAATAATCAGCATTGACACCAAATCCGTGAAGTTGGGAATGTTCTCCCGAGTCTAAATAGACGTCTTGAATGCTTTGTATTGTGCCCGAGACCAAGTAGACACACTTCCACCTTATCATCATCATCATCAATAGAAGCACCAATTGATGCAAGGGATTCCACAATGCCCTTGATCTTCAAGGCATAATCATTCACAGACATATTTTTCTTCTTCATAGTATGAAGCTCATTCTTTGACTGAATCTTTCATTCTTGGTGTCAGTTTCATACAGCTTCACCAAGGTATCCCATGCCTCCTTAGGTGACTTGGCATCCCACAAACCTTGTAACCCCTAGCAAACCCTAGCTGTAAGATTCCTCGCTAGCCCCTCAAGATGTCCAGTTTCTTCCCGTGTAATCAATCCCCTTTTCAGATTAATAAAAGATTTTGTTTCTACCCGGCCTAGAGAGAGAAAATATTCTAGAGAGAGGTAATTTAGTTTTTAGATATCTTTGGATGGAAAAATATCCCTTCTTATTAAAATAAATTCCCTCGAAACAGAAGTTTAAAAAGAAATTCCTAAGGTGCATTAGAAATAAATTATAATGTGCACAAAAGACCTTAGCCTAAGGGTCCAATTTTTTTGAAAATTTTGGATTAAGGTTCTTATGGACCAATAAGATTAATCCAAACGAAGGGAGGAGATAAATTGAAGAATAAAAGAAAAACCCCCCAAAAATGAGTAAATACTCACATAAGATGAAGAGTGGATTAAGGACCAAAGAAAATAATTTAAAAAAATGAATTTTGATACCTCATAGTGGGGATCTCCCCTCATGAAGGAGGTGCATTTTTTCTTATCATTACCCCCAATTTTTAATCAATAAAATGAGATATTTCATCTCTACTCTCTCTTATTTCAAAACTAGATCCAAAAAGTAAGCTAAAAAATGGTCAAAAATTGACCAAACTGATCTGGAAAATTCTAGAATCAGTTTGCTTGGTTAGAGGATCACTTTTTCCTATAAATAGTAGCCTCCCCCTTTGTAAAAGCTTAATGGTGTTTATGCACTATTACTCTACTCCTGTCCTGAGCTAATTCAATTGTTTTTGGCCTAATCCTCTCCAAAGTGAATTGGTGGCCACTCTTGCTTCAAACAAGAGAAGAACCCTCAATCCCTCAATCCCTCAAGCCAAAGGAGAGCTTACAAGCTCCATGTAAGCAAATTTTCTTACTTGTTTAATTTTAAATCTATGGTTTTTCTTGATTTTCATGTTTTACAGTTGATCGAATTAAATTCAAATGCTATGCTTTTGAGGAAAAGGCCACCCCCTTCTCTTCTTTACATTATTCCAGTCTTTCTTAATCTTAGAAAGATTAACTAAGGGATTAATTATACTCTTATTATTATTTACTCACTTGAATTTAGAAAATTGTATAGATTAGAGTTCTATAAATCTAATTTGGGTTAATTTAAGTTAAATAAAAAATGATAAAAATGAGAAATGGTCATTCATACAAAGGAGGTTATGGAAAAATTTTCTAAAATTTTGTGGAAAAGAAAGTTTATTTTTATGTCATTCCAAAAGAGTAATTCCCACCATTTTCGCATCCAAAAGAAATATTCTATTTACTCCATGTACATATTCACCTATTAATAAGCATGGCTATCACTGATATTAATTACTAAATTTGATTTCTATGCATAAAAAGATGCATAATGGAAATATTTTTTATTATAAAAGTGTTATTCTTATTAAATTTAATTTCTATGCATAGAAAGATGCATAGAAAGGGACCCCTTTTCCTTACACGTGTCAAAATAAATCATTATACCCAAAATATCTCATTTTTTTAGTAATACTCATAGTTTTTTTACTAATAAATCTTGTACATAGTCAACTCTTTATCTTATGTGGGTATTTACTCATTTTTGGGTATCTTTCTTTTACAAATTAGATTCATCTCCTCCCCACACATGGATTGATCCTATTGGCCCATAGGAACCTTAATTGGACCATAATCTAATTTTTTTTGAAAATCTAGACCCTTAGGCTAAGGTCCTTTATACCTATTTCCAATTAATTCCAATTGCACATTGGAAAGTTCTTTTTGAATTTTTATTTTATTCTTATTAAATTTAATTTATATGCATAAAAAGATGCATAATGGAATTTTTTTCATTATAAAAGTGTTATTCTTATTAAATTCAATTTCTATGCTTAGAAAGATGCATAATGGATTTTTTAAATTATAAAAGTGTTATTCTTATTGAAATTGATTTTTATGCATAGAAAGATGCATAAAGGAATTTTTCTTATTACAAAAGTGTTATTCCTATTAAATTTGATTTAATGCATGAATAGATGCATAAAAGGATTTTTTTTAAATAAAAGTGTTATTCCCATTGAAATCGATTTTTATGCATAAAGAAATTCTTTTTATTTTAAAAGTGTTATTCCTATTAAATTTGATTTTATGCATAAATAGATGCATAAAAGCATTTTTTTTATAAAAGTGTTATTCCCATTGAAATTGATTTTATGCACAAATAGATGCATAAAGAAATTCTTTTTATTTTAAAAGTGTTATTCCTATTAAATTTGATTTTATGCATAAAGAAATTCTTATATATATATATATAAGTGTTATTCCCATTGAAGTTGATTTTTATGCATAAACACATGCATAAAGAATTTTTATATCAAAATTAGAATTCTCTCAAATTCTATGTCTAAATTCTATGAGTAATTGATAAATGAATAATTAAGTACTCTAAGAGAAATTTCTATCGTTTTATATTCACACGGATTGTAAAAAGAAAATTCAAGAAATCTATCAAGATCAAAATATTCAAATAAATGACTAATTTATTCCTCATTGGAATTCGTAATAACTAATTTAGAAATCAGTTAAGTTAATATTCAAAGAAAGAAATTCAATAAAATAGTAACTAAATTATCAATCCTTTTTGAGAAAGTTAATTCAGAAAAAATCTTATCCGACTTGAACCGTGAGAATCAGACTATGAGCAAGACCAAACTCTTTTGTCAATTTTGAGGAATGCAGGTGTGACCAGTTTAGAAAAATACACTCAAAACTCCCACCAAATCTGAAACTAAGTGTGAGACCCTTCGAATTGCTCTGTGGATCAAGGTTATAGAATTCAAGGAATTCTGGTATGAAATTCAAAATTTTGATCAAGAAGTTTTAGGGATATTGATTCAAGAAATACTCCTTGTATTCAAAAGAAAATCAAACTGAAAACTTGCATAGAAACCTTGTTTTCTTAAAGGACTGTCTTACACCAGAATGCTGGAGGGAGCATTTGGTATATGTTTTTCTAAGGGAAGTTCAGTTGCAACAGCAACTGGCGGGGAGTGTTCAAAGGACGGCTAACGCGACAAAGCCTGCCCAGGTCTTGACCAGCCTTGGTATGGTTGAAAAATGGTGTGCTTCCGATACGATGGGCAAGGGCCGACGAAGCGGTCCCTCTGAGTGAAGTGCCAGGACACCTAAGGAGGGTTCTGACCAAGCGATGCACGAGCTCACGGTGCCTAGGACACCCATGCGTATGTCATGGTGGACGAAATGATTATTGTAATCTATTACTGGATCTCGTTGTGTTTGCAGACCAGCTGGTCTCAACGGAGAGTCCAGAGTGATACTGTTTTTTTTTTTAGGAACAAGGGACTCGATGAAAATTTTGAGTTATGATATCTATAACCAATAACTGTTTGTCAATGGATTATTTTATATGTTAAAGTTTTAAAGAGGAGTGTGTGCATATCTGTATTTGAAAGCAAAAGTTAAGAAAAGCATTCAATTATGGGTGGGTGAGTAATTGTCTGGTTCTACCAATTCCAGTGCTTGGATGGTGGCTATAACCCATGGGGCTGGAATCAGTGGAGTTTTAATAATTAAATTGAAATAATAGGAATACGCTTAGAATTCGAGTAGTTAAATAAAAACTTGAAGAATTTCTCAAATGAATAGATCAATGGCTGTGCCTGATTTCGATTAGGAAAAAAGCATTGATTTCCTCAAATGATTAGATCAACGGTTGTGCTTGATTTCGGTTAGGAAAAAACGTTGATTTCTTCAAATTAAGTCTTTGATAGTTTTCCTTCTGTTTGGTTTAATCAGATGAAGGATAGTTTAGTCTCTTGACCCTGTTAGAAAATTTGTTAAGAAAATCAAAAAGGTGGAATCCTCCCCATTTTTCAGGCAAGGAAAATTTCCTCGATTTCGGTTTCGGAATGACCACCAGATTAGTGTCGTGTTCGGACATTCGAGGGTGAGGCTCTGAGTGGGAAACCCTACCCCATGCTTCAAGCTACTTTTGCTGTGCTAGCAATTGGGAATCCGGTCCACGGAGGGGGTAGAGGGGTCTCACAGCTGGTATCAGAGCGCTATTGTTAGCTTACGAAACTGCAGCAGAAATTGCCTAAAATTTTAAAGTAAATCTGGGAAATAATGTTTTCACTTGTTTTTGAAATGAACTTCATAAATTGAATTGGATTTTTAGATGGATACCCCAAATCTGTCTAGCATTCTTGGACTCTCCCAGAGTCAGGATAAGATCGCCTTTGCCTTCGAAAATCTCATCAACTCTGCTATACAACCTAAGAAAGCAGAGTGAGACTCGCTCGCCACTTTGAGGATCTATACTTCCTGATCTACTTCCTGATCCAGTAGAGCACTGTCAGCATATGTGGTTCTCTGGAGGGCAAAGTATTAATGTCAATACCAACAATCAACGACAGAGACTCAGACAAAATATCTTGCTAGCCATGATCTTGATAAGGCTAGGAGTTGTTCATTATGTAAAACTCTATAATCATTCACCCCGTGAATTTTAGAATTTCTTATCGTATTTTTAGACTTCTTAGTCGCTTTATTCCTAGGAGTAGAATTACAGCACCATTATCAGTGATGAATCGTGTATATCATAGCATGTCTCCATCGTAATACCGCCTTTTTATGCGTACATGATTGAGGTAGTGACTTTTGGAGCCGACGCTCTATGTATATATCAAAAACTTTTGGTAATAAATGATGTTTTACAAAAGATTCCAAATTGTTTTTATGGTTGTGAATATTGGTTAATAAAATTATCAGAGTAAATCTTGTTTTCAAGAATTATGATAGAATATTTATTTGTTTAAAAAATAATCTCAAAAATTAAATAGTCATAAATCTGATGACAAAGTTAAATTGACAAAAATATTATTTTGTCAGAATCATGAGGCGCACGGCCCCGGCCAGGCAGCCAGATCCTCTTATCGATGAGATGAAGAGTTAGATCCAGACGTTCGTAAAACCCTGCACCGATCCCAACCTGGTCCCTTTAAGGGTGAAGGGGAACACTTAGGAGAAGTAGTGGAAAAATGGATCGAGGCAATGGAAGAGTATTTTGATGTAACCGGTTATAAAACGAGAGGAGCAAGATGGCTCCTCTCGTTATAACCCTGCACCGATCCCAACCTGGTCCCTTCAAGGGTGAAGGGGAACACTTAGGAGAAGTAGTGCAAAAATGGATCGAGGCAATGGAAGAGTATTTTGATATAACCGATTATAACGACAGGAGCAAGATGGCTCTCGTCAGATTGAAAATTGTGGAAACGGCCAGGATCACATGGAGGAACCATTGTGAGACAAACCATCTCGATCGAAATATCCAGACTTGGTCAGATCTTAAAGCTTACCTCAGGAAGAGGTTCTGTCCTCTGGGCTTCCTGGAAACCAAAATGAATGAGTTCTTGGAATTGAAGCAAGATAGCCGGACGATTGCATAATACCATCAGGCATTTGCCCTTCTCCTCAAATATTCTCCACTTTTGGATGAAGACAACTGATGGCCAGATTCATTCGAGGGATGAACGAGCCATTGGACACTTTAGTGAAAAATGCCAAACCAGTCTCAATGGCTATCAGAATGGCAAAGGACTTTGCCATTCCATTTGTTGTTAAGGTTCCGCCGAAGCCTACACCCTCAAACTTTAAAAGGTTCCAAACCCCGAGAAGTGCTTCAAACTTTCCACCCCCTAAGAGGCAGTAAGGCCCTAATCAGAATCAAGATGTTGGGAGATTTAGAAGTGAAGGAAGACCCTTCCCTCACAAAACACTTTCTCAGGAGCCCCACCTTTTTCAAGGATTCAGATGGATGAGCTTAGAAGTGAGAACAGGTGTTTTGGGTGTCAGGGTTTTGGTCACCAACTTAAAGACTGCCCGACTCCTACCATATCAAGAGGATAGGGAAGTTAAGGACCTAGAGTGCAGAGAATAGCCCCTTCGTGTAGTATCAGTCAAATCAGGGTTGTCTTGCCAAAATCAGGGCAATCCCAAGAGGACTCCAGCTCTCAACCATCTTCCTCTATTCAGAGTAGTCTCAGAACTCCCTCCCAGAACTGGGGTAACCAAAGAGAAGAGTTTTGCCCCAATCTGTAGAGCAGCCAGAGCAGTTACGATAGTAGAAGTAGTGGAAGAGGAAAGAGTTTAGATTTATGCCACGATTGAAAACCAAGGGCCAAATTGTCAATTCTCTGTCATCCATGCTCCAGTTGAGTATAAGGGTAAGCCATTTAAGCTTTTGATTGATTCAGGAAGTACTCATTCATTTATTTTCCCTGGATGCTTGTGTAAGCTAGTCTTAGAACAGAAATCAGGGAAACCTATGTAAGTTGAATTGGCCAGTGGGAAGATTCTTTTCACTCACGAGACAGATCGTATTCAGTTCAATCTAGATGGGAATGTAACTAACTGCAAGTTCAAAGTTTTACCTTTGGGATTTTTTGACGGAATCCTTGGAATGGATTGGTTCCACAAAAATCAAGCTGACATTCACTATCACAATGGAACCATTTCCTTCCGTGACCTTCACGGGAACAAAGTTCAAAGAACTGGAATTTTCTGTAATTAGTAAAAGCTTCTAGGTTACTGAAAGGACTTAGAAAGAAGTAGCTCATTTATGTTGTCCAAATGAATCCGATAGACTCAAAGTTAAAGGCTAAAGAACCAGAATGGTTAAGTGAGTATGATGATTTATTCCCAACAGAGCTAACTGAGATGCCTCCCGATTCGAGAAGTAGATCATGAGATAGAATTGACCCCTGGAGCTCAGCCACCACCACAGTAGCCCAGCGCACGTATAAAATGCCAGTCCCTGAAGCCATTGAACTCAAGGAACAGCTTAGGCAGCTGTTAGAACAAGGGTTTATAAGACCCAATGTTTCACCTTGGGGAGCACTAGTTCTCTTTCAGAAAAAGAAGAATGGAACGTTAAGACTCTGTGTGGATTACAAAGGTCTCAACAATCAGCTGACAGTAAAGAATAAGTATCCTATCCCCAGAATTGATGAGCTTCTAGACAGGCCAAATGGAGCCCAGATCTTCACAAAGATAGATCTCAAATCAGGGTATTACCAGATTAGGATTAATGATCAAGATATCTCAAAGACAGCCCCATCAATACTCGCTATGGGCACTATGAATTTATTGTCATACCATTTGGATTGACAAATGCCCCAACTACATTCAATCGCCTAATGCCCCAACTACATTCAATTGCCTAATGTAGGACATTCTCAGAGAATACTTGGATGATTTTGTTCTTGTTTTCTTTGATGATATTCTGATTTAATCAAAGAATGCAGCTGACCATGAAGCTCACATCCGTAAAGTTCTTGAGATTCTAAGGAAGCACCAACTCTTTGCAAAAAAGAGCAAATGCACTGTCTCTGTCGACCATGTTGAATACTTGGGCTTTCTGGTATCCAAAGATGGAATTTCTCCAGATTCCGCAAAAGTCCAAGCAGTCATAGATTGGCCTGAACCAAAGACAGTGAAAGAAGTTAGAGGATTCTTGGGATTAACTAGCTAGTATAGAATTTTTATACCTAAGTATGCTCTCATAGCTTCCCCCCTGACTAATCTTCTCAAGAAGAATACCCCGTTTCAATGGTCTGCCACGTGTCAAAGCACTTTTGATAAGCTGAAGACCGCCTTGGTAACCAATCTCGTTCTGAAGTAGCCAAATTTCTCTCTACCCTTTGAGATAGTACGCTAGTGGTTTTGCCCTAGGAGGTGCACTCATGCAAGAAGGTCATGCAGTGGCCTATGAATCCCAAAAACTTAGAACACATGAGAGAAATTATGCTATCCATGACCTGGAGCTGCTTTTAGTAGTCTATGCCTTGAAGTTGTGGAGACATTACCTACTGGGTCAGAGATTCACTTTGATGACAGATCATCAGAGCTTAAAGTGGATCTTCACTCAAAAGGATCTCAACATGCGCCAAAGAAGGTGAATGCAGACCCTGCAAAAATTTGATTTTGAAATCAAGCACCGCTCAGGCAAAGAGAATGTGGTAGCAGATGCCCTCAGTAGAAAAGCCTCCTTGCTTGCAATCACAGTGGTGTCAAATCGATTTGAAGCAAGAGAGAAGATCATGCAGGATAGATTCTTTGGCCCTATTGCTACCCTAATTATGTAGGAAAGCAAAACTCCTCATGAGTTGAACCAAGTTCAAGGGTATAGCCTGGATGAAGGAATTATGTATTATAATAGCAGGCTATGCATTCCTAATGATGAGGGAACTAAGAGTCAAATTCTAAATAAAGTCCATGATAGCCTTATATCAAGACATCCAAGTTTCATTAAGATCTACATGTCTGTAAAGAAAAGCTTCTTTTGGCTTGGACTAAAAAAGGATGTACTTAATCATGTACGTCAATGCCTGATATGTCAGAAAGTCAAAGCAGAGAGAGTAAAAATGCCTGGGAAGTTACATCCATTAGACATCCCCCAGATGAAGTGGGAATGTATCAGTATGGATTTTATAACGGACTACCTTCAGTGCAATCAAGTTACAACTCCATCTTTGTGGCAGTTGACAGACTAACCAAAGTTGCCCATCTGATTCCAGTAAAAGAAACCTACACTACAGTGGATGTGGCCAGAGTGTTCCTCAAGGAAATCTTCAGATTGCATGGCCTACCCAGGAGAATAGTAAGTGATCGAGATCCCAAATTCACGTCAAGATTCTAGACCGCATTCTTCGAAGCAGTAGGAACTTTCTTGGATCTTAGCACAGCTTACCACCCCGAGACCAAGTAGTCGAAGATATACTTTGGTCATGCTATGGGCAAGGAACCCAAGAAGTGGCTAAGCTATGTGCACCTAGTTGAATTTACCTACAATGCTTCTTATCACCGAAGTATCGGGAGGATGAGCCCTTTCAAAGCTCTGTATGGACAAGACTGCCTAACACCATTAACTTGGTCCGACCCATTGATTAGGGTCGAGATGTCTAGACAAATGCTTAACAACATGGAGCAGCAGATGCAGTCAATTTGCAAGGATATAAAAGCTACCCAGGATAGACAGAAGCAGTATGCAGATTCAGATAAAAGCTACCCAGGATAGACAGAAGCAGTATGCAGATTCAGATAAAAAAATCGAAGAAGTAGATATGGTCTTCATTCGAGTACACCCCAAAAGTTCTCTATCTCTTGGGAAGTACAAGAAGTTATCCCCTAGATACTATGGGCCATATCTGATTACAAAGAAAGTAGGTGACTTAGCTTATGAACTTCTTTTGCCTCCTCATCTCAAAGTACATAATGTATTTCATGTCAGCCTACTTAGAAAGTATGTACCGAGCCTGAATCATGTGCTTAATGATGAACTCTTAACTTCTTCAACCCAAGGGCACATGAAACTCCAACCTAAAGAAATCCTTAATGTTGGAGAGAAGGTTCTCAGGAACAGAATTCTGACAGAATTATTAGTCAAATGGAAGTTCTATACTTTTAAAGATGCCTTGAAGACGCCACTTGGGAGAAAGAAGCCGAACTGATGCGGGATTACCCCCCAGTTTGCGAGATGAGGACATGCGCAACATTTAGTACATTCTTGCTCATATTTCTATCATGTGGGAATACATGCTTTGTTTACTTTCCAAATTGACATGCTTCACATACTTTCTGCATACCGTCAATCTTAAACTTAGGCAGCCCTGTCACAATTTCTTTAGTCTACATAGACTTCATTCTTTGCATATTTACATGCCCAATTCTCTTATGCCAAATGTATGTATCTGCAACAACTCCTTAACCATTTGCAAACATTGCAGCACTCACTTCAAACATATTTACATTCAGTGTAAACATTCTGCCCACTTTGTTTCCTTTTGCAACCAACCTGAACTTATCTTTAAAGTCTTCTACATAACAACCATTAGGGTTAAACCACACCTTCAAACCCTGCTCAATCATCTAGCCAATAGAAACTAGATTCTTTGTAATGTTTAGAACATGAAGTATGTCTACAAGGTACTTCACCTTACCATCCTGGATAGACAATGGCACATCTCCAACATGGGCAATTGGATGAGCAGTGTCATCCCTTGTTTCAACAAAACTTGCCCTTTCAAGACTTCATTTCCTTTAACCATGAATTGTCATGTGGTTCAAAGCACCTGAATCAACATGCCATACATCATCCTCACATATCATCCTCACATGCTGCTATATCATTTCCAGACACAGCATTAACTACATGTTGCATAACAAACAACCTCTCATTATCCTCATTATTTCTGCTAGAGGACGCATAGTTATTTTGCTGTACTTTCCATTTCGCATGTCATTCTGCTTCTTATAGCAATTTGCCTACACATGTCCAAGCTCACCATAGTAAAAACAGCCGCATGTATCATTATGCTACCTTTGCCAATTACCCACGATCTCTTTAACTCCCCCTGACTCTAAACTGGCCTCTTCCACCTGTGTTGTTGTTGTTGTGATTCATGGGATTGTTATTGTTACGCTGACCATAATTCTTATTACCTGTTTGGCGACCACCTTGGCCACATCCACAACCTCTACCTGAACTTGTATAGAAGGTATGCTGCTCTGAATTGTTTTTGTTTTGTGAAGATTATTGATCTTAACCCAAATTCTTCTCTTCAATGATCAGCATGACACCAGATCCGTAAAGTTAAAATGGTTTTCTTGAGTCTGAATAGACGTCTTGAATGCCTTGTATTGTGGCCCGAGACACATAGACATACTTCCACCTTATCATCATCATCAACTTCTGAAACACCCAATAGATGTAAGGGATTCCACAATTCAAGGCATAATCATTCACAGACATGCTTTTCTTCTCCACAGTATGAAGCTCATTCTTCAACTGAATCTTTCGTGCCTTGGTGTTAGTTTCATATAGCTTCACCAAGGTGTCCCATGCCTCCTTGGGTGACTTGGCATCGTGTATATTGCCAATCATGGTGTCTTGTATGCTAATAGAAAGCCAATACATGACTTTTCTTGCTCCTTGATTCCAATCCTTATATTCTATTACATCTACAATAGTTGGATTAATCTCTGGTATCTCTGGTGCCTCCTCATGTTCACCTTCAATAGCCTTTTCCCATTAGAAAATTTGTCAATCTGAACCTCCAAAAGCATGGAAGTTGTTCTTGTCAAGCTTCTCAGCAACAATCTGGTTAATTCCATCATTTGACATCTTGTCTACAACATAAACTCACCAAAAACAACACTCTTGTTTGACCTGCACAAACTATTATATTCTTTGCAGCGATACTATGCTACACCCAAACTGTCACAACTAGTGACCTCAACTTGCATACATACACCCAATAGCACATGTAAGACTTCTTTGTAGTACACACAGTGTCTGCAGAGCAGCACAATCAAGTGCCCTTCCTATAGTACCAAAAATACAATTATGTAGAGGATGGAAACTTACCTGCAGTGCCCCTGTGAATGCCTGCAAACTGAAAAATGGATGTCCAGACGTGCCCGAAATGCATTTTTGGCCCGAAATATAGTTGCCCTTAAGCTTCACTCCCTGCGAAGAAAGCCCCACAATCGGAGTTTGTTTACCGGTGCCTCCCGAAGAGCTCCCGACAAGGGTGTAGTAGCCAACACAAAGGGGGAAGAGTAGATAAAGCTCTTATCCTCGTCGTACCGCTTCATGTGCTTTCTTGCTTGTCGCTTAGCTCTTAGCATGAACGAGGCTTGTAAGAGTCCTCCTCAACGCCTGAATAATGAATAATCTTTTACCTCAATCCCCTGTAATCATTCCCTATTTCAGAATGCAAGAAAATATTATTTTTGCTTGTTTTTGCCTAGAGAGAAGAAAAATTCTAGAGAGAGATAATTCAATATTGAGATATTTTTGGATATGAAAATTCTCCTAATATCTAAAATATATTTTCCTAAAACAGAAGTTCAAAATAAATTCTTCAATGTGCATTAGGAATCAATTAAAAATGGTATAAGGAACCTTAGCCTAAGAACCCAAATTTTCAGAAGTTTTTGGATTATGGTCCAATTAAGGTTCCTATGGGCCAATAGGATTAATCCAAGTTTTGGGATGAGATAAATCCAAGGAATAAAAGAAAATACCAAAAATGAGTAAATGCTAACATAAGATGAAGAGTTGACTGAGTACAAGGTTTATTAGTTAAAAATTAAGAGATATTAGTAAAAAAATGAGATATTTAGAGGAAATGATGCATTTTGACACCTCAGTAAGGAGAGAATGCCACCTCAAGGAGGTGCCTTTTTTCTCATGATTACTTGAGTTTTTTAATCCAAAAAATGGGATATTTTCTCTCTCCTCTCTTCTAGACCAAATTGGATAAAAAACACAGCCAAACTGGTCCAAATTGAGTCAAATTGAGTCAAACTAAAGCTAGAAAGCTCTAGAATCCAATTGGACTTGGTTAGAGGCATCCCTCACTAATAAGTCGACCCTCACTAATAAGTCGACCCTCGTTTCTTTGTATTCTCATCTGTGAGCTATACCATGCCAGTATTACATTAAAATAATCATATTTTCTATTATCCCTTAATTTTCCTCTACTTTTGGGGAGCTGGAGCTTCTCTCTAGGCTTCAACAACTCTTGGAGTTCTCTTCTCCTCTTGCTAACCAATTGATTGGTTGGGGGCTTCACTACTAGAGAAAGAATCAAGCTAATCCTTGAGGTAAGAATGTGTGAGATCCCACTGCCCGCTCTACGCACCGGATTCCCGAATGGTAGCAGAACGGAAGTAGCTTCCTCTTGCTCGGGCATGGTTTCTCACTCGGGGCCTTGCCCTTGAATGTCCGCCGGGCATGAGACTAAGCTGGTGGTCATTTCGAAAACCAAAACTGGGAAAATTTTCCATGCCTGAAAAGCGGAGACGATTCCACCATTTTTTATTTTCTTAATGAATTCTTTTACGAGGTCAAGAAACTGAACTACCTAAATCGGATAAAACCAGATAGAAGGGAAACTATTACAGACTTAACTTTGAAGGAATCAATGCTTTTTTCCTAATTGAATCAAGCACATCCGTTGATTTATTCTTTAGAGAAGTCTTCCAGATTCTAATTAACTACTCGAGTTCTAAGCATAATCTATTAATCAATTTTATTATTAAGACTCTACTCTATTAATCAACCACTGGAATAGTAGATCCAGACAAGTACTCACCCACCCATAATTGAAAGTCTTTCTTAACTTATGCTTTAGAATACAGATACTCACACACTCCTCTTTAAACTTTAATTAAAAAACAACAATCCATTGACAAACAATTACTGGTTACAGATGTCATAACTCAAAATTTCCATTCAATCCTTGATTCTCACAAAACAGTATCACTTTGGACTCTCCGTTGTTGAGACCAGCGGGTCAGCAATAACAAGATCCAGTAACATATTACAATAATTTTCTCATCATATATACATCTTCCACGACATTCGCATGGGTGTCCTAAGCATCGCGAGCCCATGCATCGCTCAGGGGGGTCACTATATGTAGAATACCCCTATCGCGTGCGTTCAAGGCCTATATTTTAAATCCCTTATCTCTGAATTTTTTTATCTATATAATATCCCCTTTTCTTTACGAATATGTAAATTTTTTTTAAAAACATTTAAATCATACCCTTATGTAAATATATTTCTGTAAGTTTCATAAATTAAAAAAATGCTTTTGTTGAACGCACGTGATATTCACATTTTTTTGTGAGTGACCCCCCCGAGGTGCATCACTTGGTCAGAATGCTCTAGGATCCTCCTTAGGTGTCCTGGCACTTCACTCGGGGACCACTTCGTCGGCCCTCGCCCATTGTACCGGAAGCACACCATTTTACACCATACCTAGGCTGGTCCTCTCAAGACTTGGGCAGGTTTTTGCCGTGTGAGCTGTCCTTTGAACTCCCTGGCGAGCTGTTGCAACTGAACTTCCCTTAGAAAAACATATATACCAAATGCTCCCTCAGACAGTCCTTTAAGAAAACAGGGTTTCTATGCAAGTTTTTAGTTTTGATTTTCTTTTGAATACAATGGATATATCTTGATTCCGTATCCCAAGACTTCTAGATCACAGGTCTGGATTCCAAAACAGAATTCTTCGAATTCAGTAATCTTGATCCTTATATCAAAATCAAAGGTCTCAACTTAGTTTTAGATTCAGTGGGTGATTTGAGTGTAGATTACTGAACTGGTCATATCGTCTATTCTTGAAATGGACGAAGGAGTTATGTGTCTTGGTCATAGTCTAATTCAGGTTTTTAGACTGGAAAGGTTCTCTCTGAACTATCTTTATCGAAGGGTAATATTTCAATTACTATTTTACTGAATCTCATTCATTGAGTATTTTGCTTAACTGAATTCAAAACTAATTTTTATTATAAAGGTGTTACTTTCATCAAAATGGATTTTTATGCATAGATAAATGCATAAAAGAATATTTTTATTATTATAAAATGGATTTTTATGCATAGATAGATGCATAAAAGAATATTTTTTCTACTATAAAAGGGTTACTTTCATCAAAATGGATTTTTATGCGTAAATAGATGCATAAAAGAATATTTTTTTATTATAAAAGTATTACTTTCATCAAAATGGATTTTATGCATAAATAGATGCATAAAAGAATATTTTTTATTATAAAAGTGTTAATTTCATCAAAATGGATTTTTATGCATAAAAGATTTTTTTATTGTAAAAGTGTTACTTTCACTAATATTGATTTTATGCATGAATAGATGCATAAAAGGATTTTTCTTTTATATAAAAGTGTTAATTCCATAGAAGTTGGATTTTAGATGTACATCAAAACAAGAGTTCTCTTTAATCCTTTGTTTAAATCCCATGAATATGGGTAATTAAATTAAGTAAATATTCTATGAAAGAAAATTTTACTGTTTCATATTCTCTAGGATGGTAATGAGAAAATTCAGAGAAACTATCGAAATCGGAATTTTAGATAATTGAGTAATTTATTCCTCATAGGAATTAATATTCTTTTATGCATCTATCTATGCATAAAAATACATTTTGATGAAAGTAACACTTTTATAATTAAAAAAATATTCTTTTATGCATCTATCTATGCATAAAAATCCATTTTGATGAAAGTAACACTTTTATAATAAAAAAATATTCTTTTATGCATCTATCTATGCATAAAAATCCATTTTGATGAAAGTAAAACTTTAATATAATTAAAAAAATATTCTTTTATGCATCTATCTATGCATAAAATCCATTTTGATGAAAGTAACACTTTTATAATAAAAAAATATTCTTTTATGCATCTATCTACGCATAAAATCCATTTTGATGAAAGTAACACTTTTAGAATAAAAAAATATTCTTTTATGCATCATTTTATGCATATAATTCAATAATGATGAAAGTAACACTTTAGAATAAAAATTATTCTTTTATGCATCTATTTATGCATAAAAATCCATTTTAATGAAAGTAACACTTTTAGAATAAAAAAAATTCTTTTATGCATCATTTTATGCATACAAATCAATAATGATGAAAGTAACACTTTTAGAATAAAAAATATTCTTTTATGCATCTATTTATGCATAAAAATCCATTTTAATGAAATTAACACTTTTGTAATAAAAAAAATAATATGCATCTTTCTAAGCATAGAACTTAATTCTATTGAAAATCACTCTTTTATAATAAAAAATAATCAATATGCATCTTTCTATGCATGAATGAAAATGACACTTTTAGAATACACAAACGATGGGGATTACTCTTTTTTATTAATAAAAGATGAAATTTATTTCACAAAATTTTAGAAAATTTTGCCATAATCTCCTTTGTATGGCTGACCATTTTTTAATTTTTCTAATGTTAATCTACTTAGGGATTACCCCCAATTGGTTTAAAGCATTCTAAACTAATCAATTTTTACTTTTAAGAGAGAAACAATATGAAAAGTTTAATTCCAACAATTAGATCACTTAACTAGGATAAAGAAGGGTTGGTTTTAAGAATGAGAGAGGAGGAAAGCCTTTCCAAGAAGGCATAGCATCTGTTTATCATTTTAAGATAACAAACAATTTAGAAAACCATTAAAAGAATAAGAAAAAGTAAGATTTCTTACTTACATGAAATTTTGGGAGCTTTCCTTTGGCTTGATGGTTTGAGGGATCTACTCTTGTTTGCAAGAAGAGTGGCTACCAATTCTTTAGAAGAGGGAATGGTCAAAAACTAGTGAATTATTAAGAAATTCACAGTTCTTGGCTCTTGGGAGGAGTAGAGTAACAATGCATAAAACACTATTAAGCTTTAACAAAGGGGGAGGCTTCTATTTATAGGAAAAAGTGAGCTCCTAACCAAGCTAACTGATTCTAGAATTTTTCAGATCAGTTTGGTCAATTTTTAACCATTTTTAGGTCAGTTTAGCTTACTTTTTGGAACTAGACTTGAATTAGGAGAGAGGAGAGATGAAATATCTCAATTTTTGATAATTTTAAACTCCACCACACATGTGAAGTAGGTGCCTCCTTCATGAGGGGGGGAATCCCCATTGTGAGGTGTCAAAAATCTATTTTTTTAGTAATTCCTTTGGTCCTTAGTCCACTCTTCATCTTATGTGAGTATTTACTCATTTTTAGGGGGATTTTTAGTAATTCCTTCGGTCCTTAGTCCACTCTTTATCTTATTTTTTTAGTAATTTCTTTGGTCCTTAGTCCACTCTTCATCTTATGTGAGTATTTACTCATTTTTAGGGGGATTTTCTTTATTTCTTCTATTTATCTTCTCCACACATTTGGATGAATCTGATTGGTCCCTCAAAACCTTAATTTAATTTTTTTAGAAAATTTGGACCCCTAGGATAAGGCCTCTTGAACAGATTATACTTGATTTCTAATGCACCTTCTGAAAATCTTTTTGAACTTTTGTTTCGGGGGAACTTATTTTGATAAGAAGAGATATTTTTCCATCCAAAAATATTCAAAATCTGAATAACCTCTCTCTAAAACATTTTCTCTCTCTAGGCCAAAAGAGGTAGAAACAAAATCTTTTATATTTCTGAAGAGGAATTTGATTACAAGGGAAGATGCTGGACATCTTGAGAGGCTGGGGAGGAATCTTACATTCTCTCCCACTTGAAAAACGCGAGATGTCCTCATCTTGCAAACTGGGGATAATCCCGCAACAATTCGGCTTCTTTCTCCCAGGTGGCATCTTCAAAAGGATAGAACTTCCATTTGACCAATAATTCTCTCAGAATTCTGTTCTTGAGAACCTTTTCTCGAACATCAAGGATTTCGTTAGGTTGGAGTTCCATCTACCCTTGGGTTAAAGAAGTTAAGATTTCATCTCATCAAGCACATGATTCGGGCTTGGTACATACTTTTTAAGAAGGCTGACATGAAATACATTATGTACTTTGAGATGAGGAGGTAGAAAAAGCTCGTAGGCTAAGTCACCTACTTTCTTTGTAATCAAATATTGCCCAACAATATCTAGGGGATAACTTCTTATACTTCCCAAGAGATAGAGAACTTCTTTTGGGGCGTACTCGAATGAAGACCATATCTGCTTCTTCGAATTCTCTGTCTGTCCTCTTCTTATCTGCATACTACTTCTGTCTATCCTGGTGGTGGGACAGCTTTTATATCTTTGCCAATTGACTGCATCTACTGCTCCATGTTGTCAAGCATCTGTCTAGACATCTCGACCCAAATCAATGGGTCGGACCAAGTTAATGGAGTTAAGCAATCTTGTCCATATAGAGCTTTGAAAGGGCTCATCCCACTACTTCAGTGAGATAAGAAGCATTGTAGGTGAACTCGACTAGGTGCAGATAGCTTAGCCACTTCTTGGGTTCCCTGCCCACACAGCATGACTAAAGTACATCTTCGATTACTTGGTTTACCCTTTCTGTTTGACCATCAGTCTCAGGGTGGTAAGCTGTGCTGAGATCCAAGAAAGTTCCTACTGCTTCAAAAAATGTAGTCCAGAATCTTGACGTGAATTTGGGATCTCGATCACTTACTATTCTTAAGGGCAGGCCATGCAATCTGAAGATTTCCTTGAGGAACACTCTGGCCACATCTACTCCAGTGTAGGTTTCTTTTATTGGAATCAGATGGGCAGCTTTGGTTAGTCTATCAACTACCACAAAGATGGAGTTGTAACCTGATTGCACTAAAGGTAATCCAGTAATAAAATCCATACTGATGCATTCCATCTTCATCTGGGGGATGTCTAATGGATGTAACTTCCCAAGCATTTTTACTCTCTCAGCCTTGACTTTTTGACAGGTCAGACATTGACGTACATGATTAAGTACATCCTTTTTTAGACTAGGCCAAAAGAAGCTTTTCTTCACAGACATGTAGGTTTTGATGAAACCTGGATGTCCTGCAATAAGGCTATCATGGGCTTCATTCAGAATTTGACCCTTAGTTCCCTCATCATTGGGAATGCATAGCCTACGATTATAATACATAATTCCATCATCAAGGCTATACCCTTGAACTCGGTTCAACTCCCGTGGAGTTTTGCTTTCCTACATAAGTAGGGTAGCAATAGGGCCAAAGAATCTATCCTGCATGATCTTCTCTCTTGCTTCAATAATCAAAGGATTTGACACTACAGTAATTTGCAAGCAAGGAGGCTTTTTTGCTGAGGGCATCTGCTACCACATTTTCTTTTCCTGGGTAGCACTTGATTTCAAAATCAAATTCTTGCAGGGTCTGCATCCACCGTCTTTGGCGCATGTTGAGATCCTTCTGAGTGAAGATCAACTTTAAGCTCTGATGATCTGTCATCAAAGTGAATCTTTGACCCAGTAGGTAATGTCTCCACAACTTCAGGGCATATACTACTAAAAGTAGTTCCAGGTCATGGACAGCATAATTCCTTTCATGCGTTCTGAGTTTTCGGGATTCATAGGACACTGCATGACCTTCCTGCATGAGTGCACCTCCCAGGGCAAAACCACTGGTGCATCAGTTACTACCTCAAAGGGTAGAGAGAAATCTGGGAGCTTTAGAGAACGGGATTGGTTACCAAGGTGGTCTTCAGCTTATCACAAGCACTCTGGCACCTGTTGAAACGGGATATTCTTCTTGAGAAGATTAGTCAGGGGGGAAGCTATGAGAGCATACTTTGGTATAAAAATTCTATACCAACCAGTCAATCCCAAGAATCCTCTGACTTCTTTCACTGTCTTTGGTTCAGGCTAATCTATGACTGCTTGGACTTTCGCGGAGTCTAGAGAAATTCCATCTTTGGATACCAGAAAGCCCAAGTATGCAACATGGTCGGCAGAGAAAGTGCATTTGCTCTTTTTTGCAAAGAGTTGGTGCTTCCTTAGAATCTCAAGAACTTTCTGACATGAGCTTCATGGTCAGCTACATTCTTTGAGTAAATCAGAATATCATCAAAGAAAACAAGAACGAAATCATCCAAGTATTCTCTGAGAATGTCCTGCATTAAGCGATTGAATGTAGCATTTGTCAATCCAAACGGCATGACAAGAATTCATAATGCCCATACGGAGTATTGATGGTTGTCTTTGGGATATCTTGCTCATTAATCGTGATTTGATAATACCCTGATTTGAGATCTATCTTTGTGAAGATCTAGGCTCCACTTGGCCTGTCTAGAAGCTCATAAATTCTAGGGATAAGATACTTATTCTTAACTGTCAGCTGATTGAGACCTCTGTAGTCCACATAGAGTCTTAGCATTCCATCTCTCTTTTTCTGAAAGAGAACTGGCGCACCCCAAGGTGAAACACTGGGTCTTACAAACCCTTGTTCTAATAGCTGTCTAAGCTGTTCCTCCTTGAGTTTGATGGCTTTAAGAACTGGCATTTTGTACGTGCGCAAGGCTACTGGTGACTGAGCTCCGGCGGGGGTCAGCTCTATCACATGATCTACTTCTCAAATTGGAGGCATCTTTGTTAATTCTGCTGAGCTCTGGTGGTCAATTCTATCACATGATCTACTTCCCGAATTGGAGGCATCTCTGCTGGGAATAAATCATCATGTTCACTTAACCATTCAGGTTCTTTAACTTTTAACTTTGAGTCTATCGGATTCATTTTGACAAGATAAATGCGCTGCTTCTTTCTAAGTCCTTTTAGTAACTTAGAAGCTTTTACTAACTGTAGACTTGGGGATCCTGAAATTTTGGTTCCTTGAACTTTGTTTCCGTGAAGGTCATGGAAGGAGATGGTTCCATTATGACAGTGAATGTCAGCTTGATTTTTGTGGAGCCAATCCATTCCAAGGATCCCGTTGAAAACTCCCAAAGGTATAACTCTGAACTGGCAGTCAGTTAAATTCCCATCTAGATTGAATTGAATACGATCTATCTCAAGGTGAGTGAAAAGAATCTTCTCACTTGCCAATTCAACTTGCATAGGTTTCCCTGATTTCTGATCTAAGACTAGCTTATGCAAGCATCTAGGGGAAATGAAAGAATGAGTACTGTTGCCTGAATCAATCAAAAGCTTAAAAGGCTTACCCTGATACTCAGCTGGAGTATGAATAACGGAGAATTGACGGTTTGGCCCTTGGTTTTTAATTGCAGCAAATCTGTCCTCTTCCACTACTTCTGCAATTGTGACTGCCCTGGCTGCTGTAGTCTGAGGCGGGACTCTTTCTCTTTGGTTGCCTCAGTTTTGGGAAGGAGTTATGAGGCTACTCTGGACACAGAGGTAGACGGCTGAGATGGAGTTCTTCTAAGATTTCCTTGATTTGGGCGATAGGAGTTCTGAGGCTACTCTGGACACAGAGGTAGACAGCTAAGCAAGAGTTCTTCTGGGATTTCCTTGATTTGGGCGATAGGAGTTTTGAGGCTACTCTAGACAGAGGTAGACGGCTGAGCTGGAGTTCTTCTGGGATTTCCTTGATTTGGGTGAGATGGTCCTTGATTTGACTGTCTTTGGGCGAGATGGTCCTTGATTTGACTGTCTTTGCACTCTCGGTCCTTGACTTCCCTGTCCCTTTGACATGGCAGGAGTTGCGCAGTCTTTCAGTTGGTGACCAAAACCCTGGCATCCAAAACACCGGTTCTCACTTCTGAGGTCATTCCTCTGGATCCTTGAAAGAGGTGGGCCTCCTAAGAAAGTGTTCTAGGGGAAGGATCTTCCTTCACTTTTGAATCTTCCAGTATCCTGATTCTGATTTGGGCCTGTTGCCTCTTTGGGGGAGGAAAGTTTGAAGTACTGCCTAGGGTTTGGAATCTTTTAAAGTTAGAGGGTGCAGGCTTTGGTGGGACCTTTACTACAAAGGCTTTGGCAAAGTCCTTTGCCATTCTTACTGCATCGGCCATTGAGATAGGTTTGGCATTCTTCACTAAGAGGTGTCCAATGGCTCCTTCATTCCTCAAATGAATCTGGCCATCAGTTGCTCTTCATCCAATTGCAGGGAATATTTGAGGAGAAGGGCAAAAGCTTGATGGTACTCTTCAATTGTCCAGCTATCCTGCTTTAGTTCCAAGAACTCATTCATCTTAGTTTCAAGGAAGCGCGGAGGACAAAACCTCTTTCTGAGGCAAGCTTTAAGATCGGTCCAGGTCTGGGTATTCTGGTTGAGACGGTTAGTCTTGTAGTGCTCCAAGCGACCCTGGCCATTTCCACAATCTTTAACCTGGCGAGAGTCATCTTGCTTCTCTCATTGTAGCCAGTTACATCAAAGTATTCCTCCATTGCCTCAATCCACTTTTCCACTACTTCACCTAACTGTTCCCCTTCACCCTTGAAGTTGGGATCTGTGCAGGGCTTTTCAAACATCCAGATCTAACTCTTCGTCTCATCGGTTAGAGGATTTGGTTGCCTTTGCACGGGCTGTGTGCCTCATGATTCTGATAAAACGAGATTTTGGTCAAGTTAACTTTGATAATATATTTATGATTATTTAATTTTTATGATTTATTCTTTAAACAGATAATTATTTCATCATACTTCATGAAACAAGATTTACTCTGATAATTTTATTAACCATATTCACAATCATGAAAATAATTTAGACTTTTTTTTTTTGCAAAACATCGTTTATTATTAAAAGTTTGAGATATATACAGAGCATCACGGATCCCAAAATCATTGCCTCAATCGTATATGCATAAAGAAGCGAAATTGCGAAGGAGACATGCCATGGTACACAATTCATTACAGAAAGAGGTGCTGTAATTCTATCTCTACAGATAAAACGGCTAAGAACTGTAAAAACTTAGCATGAAGTTCTGAAGTTCCTGGGTGAATGATCAAAGAGTTATACATGCTAAACAAGTCCTAGCCTTATTAGAATCATAGCTAAGGAAATATATTACCTGAACCTCTGACGTTGGCTGGTACTGACATTAATACATCGTCCTCCACAGAACCATACTGACGTCGCTCTCAAGAGGATCAGGAAAGTAAAGACTCTCAAAATGACGTGCGAGTCTCACTCTGCTTACTGTCGGGTCATAGCAGAGTTGATGAGGTGCTCAAATGCAAAGGCTATCATATCCTGACTTTGGGAGAGTTCAAGAATGCCAAATAGATTCGGGGTATCAATCTATAAATTCCAATTCAATTTATGAGTTTTCAATTTTTGAAGTTCATTCAACATAATATAAACAAGTGAAAACATTATTTCCCAGATTTACTTTAAAAATTTAAGCAATTTCAGTTGCTGTTACGTAGATTATAGCAACGCTCTGATACCAACTATGAGATCCCACTGCCCCCTCTGTGCACCGGCGGATTCCCGGATGGTAGCAGCGGAAGTAGCTTCCTCTTACGCGGGCAAGGTTTCTCACTCGGGGCCTCGCCCTCGAATGTCCGGGCACGAGACTAAGCTGGTGGTCATTTCGAAAAACCAAAACCGGAAAAATTTCCTATGCCCGAAAAGCAGGGACGATTCCACCATTTTTATTTTCTTAATGAATTCTTTTAACGAGGTCAAGATACTGAACTACCTTCATCGGATAAAACCAGATAGAAGGGAAACTATTACAGACTTAACATTGAAGGAATCAACGCTTTTTTCCTAATTGAATCAGGCAGAGCCGTTGATTTATTCTTTAGAGAAGTCTTCAGGATTCTAATTAGCTACTCTAGATGTGATGAGTTATCTTCCTCAAGATTTATAATTGTTGGGTTTTGCTAACTATAATGTTAGATCCTCAGATCAAAATCAAAGGTCTCAACTTAGTTTTAGATTCGGTGGGTGATTTGAGTGTAGATTACTGAACTGGTCACATCATCTATTCTTGAAATGGACGAAGGAGTTATGTCTTGGTCATAGTTTGGTTCAAGTTTTTAGACTAGAAATTTTCTCTCTGAACAATCTTTATTGAAGGGTAATATTTCAATTACTATTTTACTAAATTTCATTCATTGAGTATTTTGCTTAACTGAATTCAAAACTAATTACGAATTCTTATGAGGAATAAATTACTCATTTATCTAAAATTCCAATTTCGATAGTTTCTCTCAATTTTCTCATTACCATCCTAGAGAATATGAAACAGTAAAATTCTCTTTCACAAAATATTTACTTAATTCAATTACCCATATTCATGGGATTTAAACAAAGGATTAAAGAGAACTCTTGTTTTGATGTACATCTATTTATGCATGAAATCCAACTTCTATGGAATTAACACTTTTATATAAAAGAAAAATCCTTTTATGCATCTATTTATGAATAAAATCAATATTAGTGAAAGTAACACTTTTAAAAAAATCTTTTATGCATAAAAATCCATTTTGATGAAATTAACACTTTTATAATAATAAAAATTCTTTTATGCATCTATTTATGCATAAAATCCATTTTGATGAAAGTAACACTTTTATAATAAAAAAATATTCTTTTATGCATCTATTTATGCATAAAAATCCATTTTGATAAAAGTAACACTTTTATAATAATAAAAATATTCTTTTATGCATCTATCTATGTATAAAAATCCATTTTGATGAAAGTAACACTTTTATAATAAAAAAATATTCTTTTATGCATCTATCTATGCATTTTATAATTAAAAAAATATTCTTTTATGCATCTATTTATGCATAAAATCCATTTTGATGATAGTAACACTTTTATAATAAAAAAATATTCTTTTATGCATCTATCTATGCATAAAATCCATTTTGATGAAAGTAACACTTTTAGCAAAAAATATTCTTTTATGTTTCATTTTATGCATATAATTCAATAATGATGAAAGTAACACTTTTAGAATAAAAAATATTCTTTTATGCATCATTTTATGCATACAAATCAATAATGATGAAAGTAACACTTTTAGAATAAAAATATTCTTTTATGCATCTATTTATGCATAAAAATCCATTTTAATGAAATTAACACTTTTGTAATTTATAAAAATCAATATGCATCTTTCTAAGCATAGAACTTAATTCTATTGAAAATCACTCTTTTATAATAAAAAATAATCAATATGCATCTTTCTATGCATGAATGAAAATGACACTTTTAGAATACACAAATGATGGGGATTACTCTTTTTGATTAATAAAAAATAAAATTTATTTCACAAAATTTTGCCATAACCTCCTTTGTATGGCTGACCATTTTTTAAATTTTTTAACCTTAATCTACTTAGGAATTATCACCAATTGGCTTAAAGCATTCTAAACCTTAATCTACTTAAGAATTATCACCAATTGGTTTAAAGCATTCTAAACTAATCCATTTTCACTTTTAAGAGAGAAACAATATGAAAAGTTTAATTTCAACAATTAGATCACTTAACTAGGATAAAGAAGGGCTGATTTTAAGAATGAGAGAGGGGGAAAGCCTTTCCAAGAAGGCATAGCATCTGTTTATCATTTTAAGATAACAAACAATTTAGAAAACCATTAAAAGAATAAGAAAAAGTAAGATTTCTTACTTACATGAAATTCTGGGAGCTTTCTGCAAACCGGAATCTTATTCTAGGAATTGATTGTGGAAAGATAGAGAATTAATTCAATCATAAAAACCATTGCTTGTAAGCTTCAACTAAATCAAAGCAATTGAAAAATTAAACACTTAAACAAAAAATACTTAGCTCCAAAAAGACCATATTGGGTGCAATCTTCCCCCCTCTTGTGCGTGGCCTCTCCCCACACAAGAGTATTTCTTTATTAGCTTTCCTTTTCACCAAAATTAGGCCATAGCCCCCAAAATACAAGATGTGCTTTTTAGAGAGCACGGCACTCTTCTTTAACAAAAATAGAGTGTCAAATTGGGACTAGGGTAAAGCCATAGGCTTTAATAAATTCCACAAAAATAAATGTATCTTTCCTAATGTTCAAAATGGAAAAATCATTTAATAAGATTACAAGCTACTATGCTTGCCAAAAAATGAAATGTGATGATCCAAGACATTTCTTCCAAAGTAAACTCTTCAATTTCCATAGTCTTCATCACCTGAAAATATAAGCCCAATTAATTATTAAATTAATCCCACAAATATTAAACAGGCACAAATCATCACCAACTCATGACTACCAGGCGTAAGTACCCCAGGAATCACCCTGCCATACAAACCTAACTGAAATAATCATAGGTGGCCTCAAACATACGTCATATACCGCACGTATTAATATTTATAGTGGTGTCACCCACGATATTAACCTAGCCGGCATGACGCAAGAGTAATCTGGGCGTCCCCAAATTACTCAAGAGGGGATAAATAATATTTTTCTAGAGGACTTAAAATATATTCTCATGACATCCCTCTTGCTTGAGTTTGCAATTGTCCTCAATTGCGGATTTGCTGGGTTTGAAAAGAATAAAGAATTTCAGGGTAAACTCGGAAAAATTTCTCAGGCATCCATTTAGCATCTTCTTGTGGATGATTATTAAAGGTCAAAAGATACTTGAAGTATTGATTACATGTTCTTGTTGTTGTTATCTCTTGGTCAATGATTGCATCAGGAACTAATACTTCTTCCTCTCCTTCAATAAGAGGTGGTTCCTCATATGTTGGGTGAGTAGGAAGTGTTCCTCGAAAAGGTTTCAAGAGATGGATATGAAAAGAATTGTGGATATTCCAATTAGATGGAAGCTCTAGTCTATAGGCCACATCATTAATCTTTTGAAGGATTTTGAATGGCCCATAATATCTAGGCGCTAGCTTCACTGCAGGGAATTTTTCCACACTCTTTAATCGACGCTTTTCAATTCTCAAAAGTACATAATCACCTTCTTGAAATGAAAAATCTTTGCGCTTCCTATTTGCTTGAGATGTATACTTCTCTTGAGCTCTTTGAATACAATCACGCACTTCAGATAGAATGCGATCAAAGTCTCTGACATATTGGTCAGCTGCTTCAATCTTATGAGAGAGTCTAGTAGCCGGAATAGGCAATGCTCTTCCAAAATGGTGCTCGACCAGTAGCAATATGAGGAGTATTATTATAAGCAAATTGGAGTAGGTGTATGTACTTATCCCATGCACTAGGTTGCTGGGAAACATAGGCTCTAAGCATATCTAAGATAGTGCTATTTGTAACTTCAGTTTGTCCATTCGATTCCGGATGGAAAGCCGTAGAAAAATCTAACTTAGTGCCCAAGTTTGAGAAAAGAGCAACCCAAAAGTGACTACAAAATTTAGAATCTCTATCAGAAACTATCACTTTGGGTAGACCATGATGAACAAAAATTTGCTTAACAAATATGTTCGCGGCTTGCTGAGAAGTTAGTGTCTTTTTACATGAAATGAAATAGGCTTGCTTACTAAATCTGTCCACTATTGTCCAAATCATGTCATGGTGACTGGAAGTAGTAGGGAAGCCAGTAATGAAATCCATAGACACTTGTTCCCATGGTCTATCAGGAATAGGTAGAGGCATAAGCAATCCTAAAGCTTTGCCTTTGTAGCTTTTAATTGTTTGGCAAATGTTACATTCAGCTACAAACTTAGCTACATCATTCTTCAAATAGGGCCAATAAAATTCTCGAGAAACTACTTGAAGTGTTGCGGAAACTCCTCTATGTCCCACAAATGGTGGTTGGTGCATCTCTTCTAAGACAAGTTGTCTATAAGGTTGAGTAACACACAATCTCTTCTCAAAGAAAAGATAGCCATCATTATGAGAATAACTTCCTTGAGGTGTCCAATTGTTTTCACGCAATTTAATCCATATTTGAGAAAAATCTGGATCAACTTCATAAGTTTCTTTCATGAGGACAAATGGTTCACTTTCAATTATAGAAATGCTGTTGATATTTGGTCTTCGACTCAAAGCATCGGCAACAACATTTTCTTTTCCAAGTTGATATTGAATCATAGGTTGGAAACTTTGAATGAAAGCTACCCATTTGATATGTCTATCTGAAATAAGAGGTTGCGTAAGCAAATGCCTAATGCTTTGTTGGTCTGTCTTGATAAGAAATTCAGAGCCCATTAGGTAATGCTTCCAGATTTTCAAAGCATGTACTACTGCTGCTAATTCCTTGTCTCATAAGTGCTATAATTTTGCTCTGCAGGCTTAAGCTTTCTACTTTGATATCCAATAGGATGGTTGTCTTGCATAAGAACAGCTCCAAATCCTTTGCCACTAGCATCAGTCACTACTATAAAGAATGGTCTTTGAAAATCAAGTAGTGTAAGAACTGGTGCTTGTGTTAAAGCATTCTTGAGTGTTGCAAAATATTTATCTTGCTTATCAGTCCAATTGAAATTTGTAGCTTTCTTAAGGAGTTCAGTCAAAGGATTGGCAATACAAGCAAAATTCTTGACGAACTTCCTATAATAACTACATAAGCCAAGAAAAGATCTAAGATCATGTATGTTTCTAGGCGTAGGCCAAGAAGCAATACATTCAATTTTCTTAGGATCTACACGAATCCCTTCGGCCGACACTATATGACCTAAGTATTCAATCTCCTCTTGAAAGAAAGAACTCTTTTCAGGATTGACATACAATTCATTTTCTCTCAAAAGATTGAACACTTGTTCCAAGTGTTGTTCATGCTCTTGTCGATCCTTGCTGAAAACAAGAATGTCATCAAAGAATACTATAACAAAACTTTGAAACTTAAGGAATATACGATTCATCATACGGCTGAAAGTAGCTGAAGCATTGGTCAAACCAAATGGCATAACCAAAAACTCATAATGACCAGTTTGGGTTCTAAAAGCTGTCTTGAAAATGTCAGATTGAGTCATACGAACTTGATGATACCCAGACTTTAGGTCAATCTTGCTAAAGACCTTTGATCCTCTAAGCTTATCAAGAAGATCATCTACCCTAGGAATAGGATATCTGTTCTTGACAGTAATCTTATTCAATGCACGATAGTCTACACACATTCGGTAAGTTCTGTTCTTCTTCTTAACAAGAAGTACTGGAGCTCCAAAAGGTGAACTACTAGGTCGAATAAGGCCTCTCTCTAGCAAGTCTTCTATTTGGCTTTGGATTTCTCTTTGCTCTAAATTGTTGACTCTATAGGGAGCCTTACAAGGCGGGGAATTTCCAGGCAATAAGTCAATACTATGATCCTCAGGCCTAGACTTAGGTAATCCTGGAGGCAGATCTTCCATGAAACAGTCACTAAATTTGGAGATAAATGAATCAAACTTTGGTCTTTTGGATGTGTCCAACTTAGCATCAAGCTGGTTAACCCATACCATATAAGTCTTGTCTCTTTTTCTTAGAGCTCTCTTTGCTTGAGTGTGACTCAACAAAGGACTCATTTCTCCTTTGACTTGACACTGGAGGATAATATCTTCATTGTCCTTCCTTAGAGAAATACTATGAGTGTCATAGTCTATAATAGGATTGTATTTGTGTCTCCAAGGCATACCCAAAATTATATCTACCCCTTGTAAAGGTGAAACTAAGAAATCCCTCTTTTCTGTTAAAGGTTTGATGCATAAATCCAAATCTTTCACTACTTGCATGCAATTATACTTTGTTCCAGTAAATGCTGCTTTGACTTTATAGTGCGTAGGTGAAGAATGAAGATTTAATGCTCTAAGTACCTTTTCAGAAATGAAATCATGTGTACTACCATCATCATGCAAAATAAGAACTTCATGTCCATTTATCGTTCCTTTTATTTTAAGCAAAGAATGAACATGAGGTTTACCTTCTTGTTCTGAGTAATCTGGATCAGAATTACCCTCTTGCTCGAATGATTCTTCTTCATTGTCGTCTTCTTCAATCATGTTGACTCGAGCTGCTGCTGCCTGTTGGTGTTGAATTCTTGGTACGCTCCGGACAATTCGGTGCTATGTGACCTTCTTTGTGGCACTTGAAACATTTGATAGGCGATGTCTTCGGTTTGCCACCATTGACTTTCTTATTGGTACTCAGGTTGCCTTTAGCCTCGTCCTTGCCTTTGTCATAACCTGGTTTATACATCTTCTTTGAAGCATAAAAAGATTTAGTAAATGGTTTAGAAGAAGTACCCTCATGTGCTTTAGGCTCTTTAGGAAAACCATTTTTACGTTCTGAATTAGTTGCCAAGGATATTGCAGAAGATAGTGAATGAGGTCGAAACATATTCACATCGGCCCTAATGGTAGATCTAAGGCCTGATATGAACTTCCTTTTTTGATCCTTCTCACTTACTCTATCCACAACCTGCACCTGTAATAAAGTATTCCAGAACTTTTCTACATACTGTGACATAGTTTCCTTTTCCAATTGATGCAAAGTGTCCCATTGGTGCCTAACTTTGGACTTGAATTGTGAGGGTAAAAAGTGCTTTTTAACCAGCCGTTGAAATCTTTTCCAAGAATCTGGCTTGTCACGACCTTGCTTAACTACACTCCACCATAAAGCTGCACTGTCTACCATATGATTGACTGCACATTTAATCTTATGTTTCTCTGAAAATTTTTCTCCAGAAAAATAGTCATCTAGTTGACTAAGCCAAGCTAAAATGACTCTAGCATCCTTCTTTCCATCATAATTTTGAAATGTGAAAGCTTTCCGACTAATCTTGGATTCTTTTTGTGACCTTTGTGCTTGCAATGTAGCATTTACAGCCCTTTGAATAGTGTCATCTTCGTCATCAAAAGATAGCGAAGAGTCACGCTTGCGTCTACGATTTGAGAGCTGTCTCTCCAATTCAATACGCTTCTCTCTTTCTTCTACAATTTGATGTTGTAAAGAAAGGAGTTGCCTAAAGAAAGGAGTTGCTCTTGAATTGATGGCGAGATAGGCAAATCGGCCATAGTGCTTGTGCAAATGATGTAGATAAATAAAGTTTTACTTTATTTGATGTAAATAAATAAAGCAAAAATAAATGAGTACTTATCTTATTTTTCTCCCGCAATTTGATCTTGGTTGAAGCTGAACAAGACGTTGCTGAATTGAATTCTCGTCGCCTCAAACAAATCCCGAACGATTCCGCGTGATTCGAGAGTCTTGGCTAGTCGAATTGTTGATGAAATAATTTTTCTGCACTTTGAAACCTACTGAAACAGTCCTGTAAACCTTGCCCAAACTCTGTAATACTTTTCTGAAATTTTCAGAATTTTTCAGAAGTGATTTCGGAATTTTCTGGCCTTTTCTAGGCAATTTCCAAGCTTTTTAAAACCTGTAAATCACTTTTCTGCATCCAGAAATTTTCAGAATTGGAAAACCTTTGAATTTCTCCTCAAATTTGGAAATTGGGAAAAGTAGAGGTTGAAAAAGGAGTGATGTGACTTGCATGGGGATTGGGAAAAGTGAGATTGATTAGAGAGTGGATTAAGGAGTTGATTAGCTTAGGGAGATTAGGCATGAATTTTTTTTTTTCTCCACTCCATGCTTTTGTGCCGGCAGGCTGCCGCCGTGCGCCCCTTGTTCCAAAAGATTATGGAGATTTATAATATGGTTTTTGCATGGATTTATCTCCCCCGTCCACTATAGATTTGCTCAACCTTGAAGCTTTCTGATTTCTGAGAGTTACCCGTGAGGTTTTTGGCTATGAGGATTTCATCCATACGGTCAGATTCTGATTTCATAGAGTATTTGGAAAAACCGCTTTTTGATAAAGAGGGATGGTTTTGCAGGGTGGTGGTGAGTGGGTTTGAGAGTAGATCTAGTTTTGAATCTTTGACCTTTGGGTAAAGACCTGCAAAACACCCTTCTGTCCACTGGATAAATTCCTGCACTTTCTTGATTTTTGAGAAGTTGAAGCCCTTTCCTACCTTCTCCACAAATCTCCTAGCCCAAGCTCTGATACCACTGCAACCGGAATCTTATTCTAGGAATTGATTGTGGAAAGATAGAGAATTAATTCAATCATAAAAACCATTGCTTGTAAGCTTCAACTAAATCAAAGCAATTGAAAAATTAAACACTTAAACAAAAAATACTTAGCTCTAAAAAGACCATATTGGGTGCAATCTTCCCCCCTCTTGTGCGTGGCCTCTCCCCACACAAGAGTATTTCTTTATTAGCTTTCCTTTCAACCAAAATTAGGCCATAGCCCCCAAAATACAAGATGTGCTTTTTAGAGAGCACGGCACTCTTCTTTAACAAAAATAGAGTGTCAAATTGGGACTAGGGTAAAGCCATAGGCTTTAATAAATTCCACAAAAATAAATGTATCTTTCCTAATGTTCAAAATGGAAAAATCATTTAATAAGATTACAAGCTACTATGCTTGCCAAAAAATGAAATGTGATGATCCAAGACATTTCTTCCAAAGTAAACTCTTCAATTCCCATAGTCTTCATCACCTGAAAATATAAGCCCAATTAATTATTAAATTAATCCCACAAATATTAAACAGGCACAAATCATCACCAACTCATGACTACCAGGCGTAAGTACCCCAGGAATCACCCTGCCATACAAACCTAACTGAAATAATCATAGGTGGCCTCAAACATACGTCATATACCGCACGTATTAATATTTATAGTGGTGTCACCCACGATATTAACCTAGCCGGCATGACGCAAGAGTAATCTAGGCGTCCCCAAATTACTCAAGAGGGGATAAATAATATTTTTCTAGAGGACTTAAAATATATTCTCATGACACTTTCCTTTAGCTTGATGGTTTGAGGAATCTACTCTTGTTTGCAACAAGAGTGGCCACCAATTCTTTAGAAGAGGGAATGGTCAAAAACTACTGAATTATTAAGAAATTCACAGTTCTTGGCTCTTGGGAGGAGTAGTGTAACAGTGCATAAAACACTATTAAGCTTCAACAAAGGGGGAGGCTTCTATTTATAGGAAAAAGTGAGCTCCTAACCAAGCAAACTGATTCTAGAATTTTCCAGATCAGTTTGGTCAATTTTTGACCATTTTTAGATCAGTTTAGCTTACTTTTTGGAGCTAGACTTGAATTAGGAGAGAGGAGAGATGAAATATCTCAATTTTTGATAATTTTAAACTCCACCACACATGTGAAGTAGGTGCCTCCTTCATGAGGGGGGGAATGGTGTCAAAAATCCATTTTTTTAGTAATTCCTTTGGTCCTTAGTCCACTCTTCATCTTATGTGAGTATTTACTCATTTTTGGGAGGATTTTCTTTATTTATTCTATTTATCTTCTCCACACATTTGGATGAATCTGATTGGCCCCTCAAAACCTTAATTTAAAATTTTCAAAAAATATGGACCCCTAGGATAAGGCCTCTTGAACAGATTATACTTGATTTCTAATGCACCTTCTGCAAATCTTTTTGAACTTTTATTTCGGGAAAACTTATTTTAATAAAAAGAGATATTTTTTCCATCCTAAAATATTCAAAATCTGAATAACCTCTCTCTAAAACATTTTCTCTCTCTAGACCCAAAAGAAGTAGAAACAAGATCTTTTATATTTCTGAAGAGGGATTTGATTATAGGGGAAGATGCTGGACATCTTGAGAGGCTGGGGAGGAATCTTACATAATGGATTTTTATGGTTTTTTGTTAATTTCCTCAAATGACCTCTTCTCAACCCCTCTCAAGCTTGAGAAGTTTTCTAAATGATTGTTTTAATTCAAATTCCCTAATAATCCTATTGTTTAATTAAGAGAAAATTAATCATTATGCTTATTTAGAATGCTTTCTTATGTATATCTCTCTCTCAAAAAGAATAGTCATCTCTATGGCTAATTCTTTAGCAAAAGAATGCTTCTCATTGATAATTTCTTATTTCTAAACCAAACTCTAGGCTTGATAAGCTAGAGATTAAGAAAATGGTATTTTCATGATTTTGTGTTAACAAAATAATGGTTATTTCTTTTAGATTATTTATAAGTAGTTAAAAACTATTTTAATTTATTCTAAATGAGAAATAGATTATCCTATAAAATTAAAAAAAGAGAAATAATGGAATTAGCCTAATCTAGTGGGATAATCATAATTAAGTTTATGATTATGATTTAAATTTATAGTTTAGATTTAAGCTTAAAACTAGATCTTCTATCATAGTTTAGATTTAAATTCATAGTTTAGATTTAAGCTTAAAAGTAGATCTTCTATCATATTTTCATTACAAGGTTTTATTCTTTTAGGAAAATAAAAAATAATCAGTAATAACAGATCAGCGAAGCTATGGTAAATTTTTCTGAAAAAAATACATATCTTATTTTTATGCATAATACTAAAAGAGGAACTCCTACCATATTGTACGTTTATAAATTAAAATTAAAAGAATGATTTTGACCATATTTAGGAAAGAATACTTTTTATTGTATTTATGCATAATTATTTAATTAAGAAAAAGAGAAATTTTTGATAAATTTATTTTATGCATAAGAAATTTTTTTAAATGATAAAAGAGAAATTCCCATGACATTTGGAATTGAATCATTTAAATGCAAAAAGAGGAATTTTTGGTATATTCAAAATAATTGATATTTTTATTTAATTAAAAAAAGAGAAATTTTTTATAAATTTATTTTATGCATAAGAATTTTTTTAATGATAAAAGAGAAATTTCCATGATATTTGGAATTCAATCATTTAAATACAAAAAGAGAATTTTAAGCATATTCAAAAAATGGATATTTGTATTTAATTAAAAGATGAATTTTTATGGTATTTTAAGTAGAAAAAGGTTTAAATTAATTTTGATGAGACAAAAGAGGAGTTTTCACCATAATTTCACCTAGAAAATTAGGGTTGATAATTAAATTGGTGAAAAGAATATTTTTAGATATTTTTATGAAGATAAATCACCAAATTGATATTTACCCAAAATTGAATTAATGGAAGAATAGTATTTTTATATAATCTTGATATTCTCGTATAGAACTATTTCTTAATCTATTGTGGTTAAGAAGGAATGAAATTCATAAAGTTTGAATTTTCCTTACGTTAGAAGTTCAGTAGATTTTTATCTGAAGAGAATCCTTAGGAATCAAAGTTAAAAGTAAACTGAATAATTTTGGTTAGACCACGACTGTGAGAGGGGCGACCAGTAAACTACTTGCCCACCTCTTGAATCTGAATCAAGAAAAAACCTCGAGACTAATTCCAATTCTTGACACAAAGAATAGACTACTGTTGAATTAGCGTAATTTTTCCTTAACCGAAATCACCAAGAATTTGTTGGAAATTCAGTCAAATGATGGGTAGATTACCTTGATGAGAGATCGATGATTCTCATTAAGAAAATATGGATTACAAGAAAAGGGTTTTGTGGAAGCAATCTCGAATCGGGAATTCTACTTAAGCCTATCGAGGGTCTTGACCAGCCTTGGTATGGTTAAAATGGTGCACTTCCGGTAGAATGGGCGAGGACCGACGAAGCGGTCCCTGAGTGAAGTGCTAGGACACGTAAGTAGGATCCTACAGGGTTCTGACAAGGTGATGCATAGGCTCACGGTTGCTAGGACACCCATGCGTACGTCGAGGAAGATACGGATGAACTTAAAAGAATTACTTTTGTGAACTGAATTTTGATATTGGATCTCGTTGGTTGACCAACTGGTCTTCAACAACGGAGAGTCTGGATGATATATTTTGTAAATCAATGGACTCAATATTTTGGAGGATTATGATCAGTAATACTATGATTTCATTGTTTTAAAGACAGCCGAATCTATTAAAATGGCAATTTCATATTGGGTGTGTTAGTGGTACGACTACCTTGAATTTTGCTTGAAGCGCCGACTAGGGGGCCTGGGTACCCGGGCAAAACATAACCAAATTTTTATAAAGGAATCCCACCAATACAGTGGTTGGTGGTGGGCGGTTGGCTAACCCCCCATAGGCTAGATCGAGGGATTCCCTGCTATACAAATAGTTACGATTAAGTTACGTTAGTTAGATTAAGTCCTAGGAAGACCCTTGTTCTGTGAGGGAGGGAAACAGCGGTTGTGCCTCGCTAAAGGGAGAAAAAAACGGTGATTCTATGGACCAAGTGCAAGTCTCTTCCTTGATCTGACCATGTGACTTTCGGGTTCGGTCGGATAAGTTTGGATAGTTAAAACTTTGACACGTTAGGTCAATTCTCCCGTTAGATGATTTTCCTGGTGAAATTGCCCATGCCTTTCGGGCGAGGGAAGGTTTTTCGGGTTTGGTTTCGGAGGAACCTCCAGGCTAGTCTCTTGTCTAGATATCCGTGGTGGGCGAGGCCCCGAGAGTGGATCCCTGCCCCACGCAAGAGACTGACGCTGCTTCTACCAACAGTGCCCTCGGATGGGGCATCGTGGAGTGGGTAGGGATCTCACAGTAGGTATCAGAGCCTTGTTGAAAGCTAATAAGGAAAATGGAATTCTTATCAGAAGTTTATAATAAAAACTCAAAAAGAGCATTTACGTATTGTATTTTCATTCCTTAAGCTTCATTAATGAAGATTTTTAATTAAAGAATTTGGTTTTATAGATGGAAGTTCCATGCTTATCCGGTATTCCCGATCTCACCCAGTCATCACAGGATATGATTGCTTTCGCCTTCAAGCATATGATCTCTTCCGCTATACAACTCGAATGAGCCGAGCTAGACTCACAAGCCATTTTGAGGATTTATATTTCCCAGACCTAGCGGAGAGATGGCAGCACAAGTGGTTTGCATGGCAGGATATGATTGCTTTCGCCTTCGAGCATATGATCTCTTCCGCTATACAACTCGAATGAGCCGAGCTAGACTCACAAGCCATTTTGAGGATTTATATTTCCCAGACCTAGCGGAGAGACGGCAGCACAAGTGGTTTGCATGGCAGTATGTCCACGCCTCTTGAACCAGTGTGTGATGCTGAGGGAGAATATCTCGTTGGCCATGATTCTGATGAGACTAAAAGTGATTCATGGTGTTATTCTATATCACCCCATGCCTCGAGATTTCAGAATTTCCTGCCACATCTATAGACTTCTTAGCTGCTTTATTCCAAAGAGTAAGATAGTAGCTCCTTTAACAGTGAGGGAACATTTGCATCGGGGCATGTCTGTAGCCCAGTATCGCCGTCTTATGCATTTCTCGAGGAGGTTTTGACTTTCTGGAGCTGAGATGCTCTATGTACATATTGCAACCTTTATATAAATAAAGAAATGTTTTGTGGAAAATTCCCTGTTATATAAGTGATTGTTAGTATATGACAAATTGAAGAAGCAAGATCTGTTACTCGGACATATGTCATAGATCTCCAATAAGATCGTTTATCTTGTTTAAGCAATTATTTTTCGAATCTCTTTAGTCATAGGATCTTGTTGTTGACGAAATCAAAATAAAAGTTTAATAATGTATCATTTTTGGCAGAATCATGGGGCGACCGAACTGTGGCCGACAGCCAAATCCTCTCACTGATGAGGAAGAGCTTGACCCTGACATTCGCAAGGCCCTTCACAGAACTCAGCTAGGTCCCTTCAAAGGTGAAGGGGAGAACTTGGGTGAGGTTGTGGAGAAGTGGGTTAAGGCCATGGAGGAATATTTTGATGTCACCGGTTACAACCGGAGGAGCAAAATGGCTCTCACAAGGCTAAAGATTGTGGAAACAGCCAGGGTGGCATGGAGAAACCATTGCAATACCAGCCATCTGGATAGGAACACCCAGTCCTGAAATGATCTCAAAGCTTATTTAAGGAAGAGATTTTGCCCCCTCGGATTTTTAGAAACCAAGATGAATGAGTTCTTAGAGCTAAACCAAGGGAGCAAAACTACTGAAGAATATCATCAGGAATTTGCTCTTCTCCTCAAGTACTCACTACCGCTAAACGAAGAGCAACTTATGGCTAGGTTCATTCGGGAATGAACGAACCTTTAGACACCCTGGTCAAGAATGCCAAGCCAGCTTCCATGGTTGAAGCTGTAAGAATGGCGAAGAACTTCACCAAAGCCTTCATCGTTAAATTCCCACCAAAGCTAGCTCCCTCATCCTTCAAGAGATTCCAAACACTGGGAAGTTCTTCTAAACTTCCGCTCCTCCAAAGAGACACCAAGGTCCCAATCAAAATCTGGAGACAGGAAGTTTCAAGAATGAAGGAAGACCTTTTTCTCAAAGCTCTTTCTCAGGAACTCTGGCTCTTTCAAGAATGCAGAGAGAAGAGCTTCGAAGTGAGAACATGTATTTTGGTTGTCAGGGGTTTGGGCAACAGCTCAAGGATTTCCTCCTTCTATGGGCCAAGGAAGCTAGGGTCCCAGAGTTCAGAGATAGACTCCTTCGTATCAGTCCAATCAGGGTCCCCCGCGCCAAAATCAGGGTAACCCCAGAAGAATGCCAGCTCAGCCCTGCAGCCTCCATACAAAGTAGTCTCCGAAATCTCTCCTAAAATTGAAGAAACCAAAGAGAGAGAGTTCCACCTCAAAGTGCAGCATAGCTAGAGCCGTCACTATAGCTGAGGAAGTGGAGAAAGAAAAAGGACAGATCTATGCCGCAATTGAGCATCAGGGGCAGAATTGTTAATTTTCAGTCCTCCAAACTCCAGCAGAGTACTAGGGTAAGCAATTCAAGCTTTTGATTGATTCAGGCAGTACTCATTCTTTTATTTCCCCAGGATATTTGCAGCGTAAGTTAGTCCTAAATAAAAAATCAGGGAAACTTATGCAAGTGGAATTGGCCAGTGGAAAGATTCTTTTCACACACCTTGAGACAGACCTTATTCAGTTTAGTCTAGATGGGAATGTAATAGATTGCTAGTTCAGAGTCCTACCCTTGGGAATCTATGATGGAATCCTTAGAATGGATTGGCTCCATAAGAATCAGGCTAACATTCATTGTCACAATGGAACCATCTCTTTCCTTGACCTTCATGGGAATAAAGTTCGAGGAATTGGAATTTTCGGATCCCTAGTGCTACAATTAGTCAAGGCTTCTAAATTGTTAAAAGGGCTCAGAAGAGGCAAGCTGTTTATGTCGTTAAGATGAATCCAGTATACATAAAATGTAAGGCTAAAGAACGAGAGTGATTAAGTGAGTATGCAGATGTGTTCTCAGAAGAGCTGACTGAGATGCCTCCGTCTCGCGAAGTAGATCATGAGATCGAGTTAACCCCAGTAGCCCAGCGTGCATACAAAACGCCAGTCCGTGAAGCCATAGAACTTAAGGAGCAGTTAAGACAACTATTAGGGCAGGGATTCGTTAGACCCACCCACTCACCTTGGGGTGTGCCCATTCTCTTTCTGAAGAAGAAAGATGGAACGTTAAGACTCTGTATTGACTACAGAGGATTGAATCAATTAACAATTAAAAATAAGTATCCTATCCCTAGGATCAATGGACTTCTAGATCGGTTAAGTAGATCCCAAATGTTCACAAAGATAGATCTCAAATCCGGGTACTACCAGATCAGAATCAAGGAACATGACATCCTGAAGACAGCATTTAATACTCGCTATGGGCATTATGAGTTCACAATGATGCCGTTTGGATTGACTAATGCCCCGGCGACATTTCATCATCTTATGTAGGATATTCTCACTACTTTAATTTATTCTAAATGAGAAATAGTTTATCCTATCAAATTGTTATGGTTAAAATTATGATTTAAATTCATCGTTTAGATTTAAGCTTAAAGGTAGATCTTCTATCATATTTTCATTACAAGTTTTTATTCTTTTAGAAAAATTGAAAATTATTCAGTAATTGCAATAGTGAAGCTATGGTAAAATTTTCTGAAAAAAATACATATCTTATTTTTATGCATAATACTAAAAGAGGAACTCCTACCATATTGTAGGTTTAGAAATTTAAAGTAAAATAATGATTTTGACCATATTTAGAAAAGAATACTTTTTGTTGTATTTATGCATAATTATTTAATTAAGAAAAAGAGAAATTTTTAATAAATTTATTTTATGTATAAGAATTTTTTAAAAATGATAAAAGAGGAATTCCCATGACATTTTGAATTGAATCATTTAAATGCAAAAAGATTAATTTTTGGTATATTCAAAATAATGGATATTTTTATTTAATTTAAAAAAAGATAAATTTTTGATAAATTTATTTTATGCATAAGAAATTTTTTATGATAAAAGAGCAATTCCCATGACATTCGGAATTCAATCATTTAAATACAAAAAGAGGAATTTTAAGCATATTAAAAAAATGGATATTTGTATTTAATTAAAAGAGAAATTTTTATGGTATTTTAAGTAGAAAAAGGTTTAAATTAATTTTGATGAGGGACAAAAGAGGAATTTTCACCATAATTCCACCTAGAAAATTAGGGTTGATAATTAAATTGGTGGAAAGAATATTCTTAGATATTTTTATGAGGATAAATCACCAAATTGATATTTACCCAAAAATTGGATTCATGGAAGAAGAGTATTTTTATAAAATCCTCATATTCTCGTATAGAACTATATCTTAATCTATTGTGGTTAGAAAGGAATGAAATTCATAAAGTTGGAAAGGAATGAAATTCATAAAGTTGGAATTTTCCTTACGGTTAGAAGTTCAGTAGATTTTTATCTAAAGAAAATCCTTAGGAAATCAAAGTTAGGAGGTAAACCAAATAATTTTGGTTAGACCACGACTATGAGAGGGGCGGCTAGTAAACTACTTGCCCATCTCTCGAATCTAAATCAAGCAAAAACCTCGAGACCAATTCCAATTCTTGACACAAAGAATAAACTACCATTGAATTAGCGTAATTTTTCCTTAACCGAAATCACCAAGAATCCAGTTTGGAAATTCAGTCAAATGATGGGTAGATTACCCTGATGAGAGATCAATGATTCTCAGTGTAGTCCAGCTGTAGAATCTCTGGCGAAGATATGTTGGTGCCAGCTACCAAACCCGCTAGTGATGTAAATGTCGAACTGTCACGTAGACACCTCGAGAGTGTCAGCTCATATTGAGCTTGGCATCTCAACATTCCCCACAGCCGAATTGATTGGGCTGTGGGCTATGGGAAAACCCTAGCATTGATAAAAAGTTCAGTGCTAATACAAAAGGAATTCAAGCTTTTTATCCCTATTTTTAATGTATTTCCTCCCTCCTCCTCCCATGGGCCATGGGACAACAACGCTTGGGGAGTTTTCATAGGGTTTCCCACAACCCAATTGATTGGGCTATGCAAGTTGCAAAGGGAATATATGTGTGCAAAGGTGTTGCAATTTTCAAATAGACGCTTATGTCATGCCCATTGAAATGACTAAGTTACAATAAAGAAAAACGTAACTATGGCGATTTTTAAATATTTAGGGCCCATGGATGCTTGGCCAGGTTGCATTGATTGCTTAGAAGGCTTAGTTAATTGGGTTGTGGGAAAAGGCCTTAATTAGTCCCTCTCTAATTCTTTGGCCTCGGGCCCCTTTTGTCCCAAAGGTTGGATGCACCTTTAACATGACTTGCATTTGTAGACGCGACTCTAGGAGGACTTGTATCCGGTTTTTGTTTCCGAAATCTCTACTATATACTAGTTGTATAACTAAAATATATGAATATTCATTCCTCATATGAATATTCATTCCTTAAAATAAAGGCTACCAATTTTTCTTAATTCTAGTCAGTACAAATACACTAGAATACCGTTTTTTTTTTAAGCACTACTTAGGAGTTATTCTAGTCTAGGCCAGAAGTGACCTTTTGCGAGTGAGCGGCCCTCGGAACCAGCCACTGGTGGTAGCCGGCACGAGAACAGCCTCTTAGTAGGCCCGACATACTCAAGAATCAAGCCAGTGAGTCTAGCAAGTCAGAAGGCAGACGTGTAAGCTAGGCATTGGTCGGGAGCGATTGCTGCTCATTGGTCAGGGTTATCGATTGCACAATAACTCTGCATGATAGCCTGAGGGGGCGGGAAAAAGCAAACGATTGGCGGGACGTGGAAAAGGTCTTTTCTGGGGACCTGGTCCACGGCCAGCCTGCCATTCAGCTGACTCCTCCTCATTAACGTAATTATTTATTCAACTAAGGGAATCTTTTCGGGGCCCATCGCAATTCCTTCATCTCCATGGAACCTTCACCCACAAATCCGGCCTTAAGATTCTCCCGCCTCCAAAATTGACTCCACCTTTAGAACACGACAACCTTCGCTTTTAAAGACCCCTAGAGGGTCACCCACTAAGTTCGTAAGTTCATAACCTTAAACCCACTGCTCACCCCAAAAACAAAAAAAAAATCCAAGCCACGGTTAAGAGTCTAGGGAGCGAAATAGCTAGAGCACGGGAAAATAAAGATCTTAGCAAGTGCCATACGTAACGACTACTAGTGCTGGCTCTGAGATCTCCTGTAAACCCCCATACGGTAAGCCGCAATTGTTGATTTCATAAAAGGTGATAAAAGAATAATGTTGGAACGTAGCCAGTTTACAACTAATTTGCTAAAAAAAAATTTAGTTCTTTTCAAGGCAAGGTTGAAGTTCAGTGTCAATGCAAAATATACTAGTTCAGTATTCAACTAGTTCAATCTATGCATAATATACTGAGTGCTTTAAAAAAATCCCAACTAGCCTTAGGCACAAGGGCCTCCCATGAGTTATCGATTTTTCACCGCCCTTAGGCGCTTTTTATCCACTTATAGGCAATGCCGCCAAGCAAGCACCTTGTGGGGTTTTAACCCAGGATCTCCTAATCTTAGTCAAACACCTTCACCACTTAGGCTATTACCTCATTGTCACTTAATATCGATTTTTCTTAAGCACTAGTCCAAATTGCAACTTGAAATGCAAACTTCCATAATCGACGTGCCAGCTTGGGTTGTCACCTTATGGGGTTTTGAACCCAGGACCTCCTAACACCTTCACCAATCCTCATTGAATTGGGCACACTCACCATTTGCATGACTGTGTACAAGTAGCCCTAAGAAGTTACAACTTGTAATTTGTAATGTATGACATTGAGGATGTCTAGTTTAAGAGTAAAGTGGTTTGATCAATGTGTGCATGTATGTGGTGATTGGAATTCCCCCACGATGCAATTGGTCTTTGCATCTTCTATTTACAATAATGAAGTTTGAAAGATGCATCTAGATTATGGTCATCTAGCTAAACATTTCCCTTAGTGGTAGTGTGAGAAAGGCTTTATACCCAAATGTCTTTAAATGGATGGTAATTTTAGGAAAAATGAGAGTTCTAAAGGGTTTTTACACTAAAACCTCTCAAAGTTCCTAAATTTTGGGAAGCTCCATCTTAATTTTTAAAGGAATTTTTTAATTGTGAGGGTTAGATACATTGAGCCCGCTCCCACGCAATTGAAGAATACCATTGGTGGGGTTGGCAGCATTATCACTACCCCCTTCCCAATACAATTAGTGGATTCTGTGAAGTGGGTAGGTCACAGTTGTTAATGTATAGTAGAATTATCTATGTAAGAAGTGGCTCAAGTTTTGTTTTTTTGTAAGTTAATTTTCACTTTTTCCACTAGTGGGACAATGGACCACCTCAAGAAAAGGTGAGAACAACTCCACTAAAGTTGGGCTTTTTTTCTTACACTCATGGTGGGAAGAGCATCTTATAAATTGAGAAAAGAAAGTCGGCAGGTGGATAATAGAAGTGGACTATGAAAGTTTGCATTGATTCAAGTTGCAAATCTGGATGGCATCTAAGTGCCAATGAGGTGATAGCCCAAGTCCCCCAAATGTTTACCTATAAAATTGATTTTCTCTCAATAGTTGTAAGATACTCTAGTCATGATATAATGCTATGGTGCACAAATTTGTGTAAAAAGCCATTGAATCTAGGTTTAAAACTATGGTTTCTGTTAAAGCCTATGGACTGTATAGCTTTAAGTAACATGAGCTTTTTAGAAGATTATTTTTTGTTAACAAACACAAGATGAGATTTTGAGAAGATAATTTTTTGGTAGTGAACACTAGTTTCATGACTTTTAATTTCAGGATTAGATTTGTGAAAGGATGAGTAATGCAATGCAATGCATTTGAGATGAGCATGCACCTTTAACCCTTTCACACATGCCCAAGTCAACTTGATCGGGGAAACATTAAATGATTACTTTTTGGATTAAATATACCTATATGTTTTTCATTCCAGTGATTAACAATAATGTGATGTGGAGACTGAGTACAAGTTACAATTGGGTCAATTTTGATTGAGTTTTGAAAAGAGTGATTAATTTGCCTTTTTTTAATTGCTTCCACAATCAAGATAATTTGGCCATAGGAAAGGGCCTTTAGAGCCTTTTCATGCTTGCACCATGATGACGGTGCAAGTTCACCCCCATGGTGCTCTTGGAGCTGCCACTAGAATGGCTCAAAAACACAAATTGCTAAAATATGAAATCAACTTAGATCATATGAAAATCACCTTGACATGCAAGTTCCAAAACCACAGCATCAAGCAAGGTGATGTAATTGGCAACTAGAGTAGAGGAGAGCATATACTTTTACCTTCATAATTTTAACTCCATAGATTTGATAAACACCATAACTTTGGAGTTTTCTTATCAATAGAGGGGAATTACATTACTATAAACTTTTTGGTCAGTTAGGGAAATCAAGGGTGTGGTCTAGAACAACTAAGAACCAATAGCCCAACGTTTAAGGACATCTTTATACTTAATCAAAAAGCAAGAATCACACTTATTTTTGCATAGTAAATGTGGAAAGGCAACATCATATTTTATGGGGGCATAACATTGATGACATAGTAAAGGTGGAAAGGCATCATCATATTTTACCACTCTTGCTCAATTTGCATTCAAACATGTGAGCAATTGTCTTTCAATCATTCAACAATGTAAGATGGCTTTTAGTTATTGTAAATATGGGACTTTTGATTTTTTGAAAGTTTCCACAACTCAACCATCATTGAAGGTGCATTCATATTTGAGGCCTAGTTATGAAGAGCTCTAAAAACTTAATAAAAAATTCTTCACAAGAAATTCTATTCTTTGGTAGAAAATCTAAACTACTAGAATACATAGTCTTTCAAATCTCTAGAATGCAAGAGCATGCCTTTTAAATCTCTAGAATGCATGAGCATACCTTTTAAAACTCATGTCCACATGGACTTATAGCATACATAGTCTTTCAAATCTCTATAATGCACGAGCATGCCTTTCATATCTTATCTCCACATAATATCCACCTTCCTTATGGATGTATGCCATGTGGCCCCTCCAATCACATGACATTGTTTCCTCAAAAATCACGTATAAGAAATACCCTAATTTTAAATGTTTTTTACACATATATGTTTATCAAACTACCAATGTTGAACCCAAATGGTACCTTCCATGTCTTTTAGTGAAAATACTTAATGCACACTATTGCATCCCACACTTTAATGAAAATTAGAAAAAAAAAACACATCTCTCTCTCTCTCTCTCTCTCTCTCTCTCTCTCTCTCTCTCTCTCTCTCTCTCTCTCTCTCTCTCTCTCTTTCCAAGAAATGCAAGATTTTATATCATCTTAATTTCACTTCTACTATTCACGTTGCTAAAAATATTATCTACATGGATCAATCCCACATCCACACAATCACTTACATTGCCAAAGCATAAAGCCAAGGGACATAACTGGAGACAAGAATGTGTAGTGGTGGTAAGCAAGGGGTTAGGTAGAGCATGGAGGGGGAGGGGGGAGAAGGTGATGGTGGTGGTGGCATCTAGTTGGGTGAGATGAAGGGGCCTTACAAAAAATACACATACATAAGGGGAATTAAACCGAAAGTGAAGAAAACCATAAGTTTTATATTAAAAAATAATAGTCTTATTTACCTCTAAAACTGGTGTATTTAAAATGTCAAAGTTATCTTATGAGAGGTTTTTTAAGTATGTTTTAATGCATGTGATATGTACGGTTCTCATGTAGTGAATACTTCCTTTACTCACCCATGAGTGACATTACATTAAAATTCTTTCAAAAATAAATTCACTTCTCTTGAGGACTTTCCAATACCACACATACTAGAGAAATATCTACCCTCTCTCTCTCTCTCTCTCTCTCTCTCTCTCTCTCTCTCTCTCTCTCTCTCTCTCTCTCTCTCTCTCTCTCTCTCTCTCTTTGGCCCCCTCTTTTTGTATACGTATCTCATGCATCTCATCCAAAGCAAAGAACAAATCTAAGGAATGAGGTAACTTGATATGTTGTGGCCACAAACCAAGGTGATGGGGTAGCAATGGGCATCAAAGGGAGACTATTGAGGTTGTGGTGGTACACTAAAGAAAATTATTTATACTTGAGTACAAATTTGGAAGGTGGAATAGGGCGGGGGTGTAAAATATATAGCACATTGTGACTGAAAAAATAGATTTGATGAAGCTTGGGGAAGTGCCTTCTTTTAAGTAGTGGAAATATGAAACAATAAAATTCAAGATTATTCACATTCTTGCATATGACATTGTTGATAATCTACTAACAGTATGATAAGAAAACATGTCAACATATGAAAAAATTATTTGATTCTCTAACCCTAAAAAAGTGACACTACTTAAGGGTTTACCTCCTCAAGAAAATTTCAATCATTATGTTTGAGGGGGTATGCAAAGCATGTTAGTTGCACATGCATTTCAAGAGAAGATGATAACCTTTTCATATGAATAATTGCCTTATAAACAAAAAGTGTATTATATTTGCAATATTACGAGCTAATGGCAATAAATGGTAAATTACAAAAGTAAATGGTATAATTTCTAAGAAAAAATGATTTCACAAGATAAAAAATGAGAATGTTGAAAAACGAGGCATTACATTACGTGCTATTTGTAAAATTATAACAGTGGCTTGTTAAGTAGCAAAAGAATTTAATAGCAAGTAAATTTGACAAACAAACATATGTCCATAAGCAAGAGAACTATCACCTTCGATAAGAAAACATTATGTGTTGCAAAATAATATAAACAAAGATATGGATAGGAAAAAACAAGGTAGCCTTTTGATGTTGAGTGAAATAAGATTGTGTGCATCGAAGAACAAAAGGAAAGTAAAAATTCAATAGATTATTGCTAATAGAAAAATACATGCATTTGATGAAAAAGAAAGATGCACAATAAGAGTTTACAAAACTAACACATTGATAATATAAATGTTATAAAACCTTTAATCTAAATAGTGAATCCATAAATTCATAAATTAAAATTCAAGATATTGAATATCGAATTAAGAAAGCATTATGAAAAATGGTGATAATGAAAAACTCCATTATATTTCAAAAAACTTCCTTACAATGATAAGAAGGTGAAAATGCTTTTAAAAAAAACCAAATCGATGCAGCATGTTGTTTTTCTTTACAAGGCTTTGTACTTAAAATTCTACCCTATTGGTCACAACTCTAAGGGCAATCTTGTTTCTCTTCCTTGTGTGTTATATGGCATTCACACCAATGAGGGGCTAGGTTCTAAATGGATAATCCTTCCCCTTTATGAAGTGGATGCAATTGAGTGAACATGTGGTACATGTAGCCCACTCTTTGTTAATGCCTTTAATCATTGTGAGGTTCGTAATGGATAGGGAAACCTAATCTAAAGTGGCACTTGAGGGTGTAAGTCTTCTCACCTTTCTACATGTTGGTGATGTCGAGTAACGGAGGGACACAATCATGGGGGATGGTAGTTACTCCCTCATCTACAATGGGATGAGAGAAGGGGCCCTCATCAACAATGACCTCATCAAAGAATGGGTTAGGATGGCCCTTAATAGCCCTAGATCTAGAGGGCTCTTTTGCATAGGTAGTATAACTCCTTTACTTACACATTAGCCATTTTATCATGCCAATGTAGGACTTGCACTAGGGACTACTGGATTCCATCGGCTACCAAACATGCTTTGGCAAAGACTTCCTCTCCCTCGACCAAAGTGCAGAATGTTCTAAGAAAATTTTGAAAGCATAAAATAATAACATCATAACATATTTGAGTTAGAGAATATATAGGTCGTGTTACTTTTTGTTATGGACAATCTTTCCAAAAGTTAATTTTTTAATATTTGAGTAGATTAAAGATGCATCTAAAATCTCTTCAATAGGTAAATGTACAACTAGAGTTTTATATTTGGTCTACAAGCAGATTAAAGATGCATCTAAAATCTCTTCAACAGGTAAATGTACAACTAGATTTTTATATTTGGACTACAAATAGATTAAAGATGCATCTAGAATATCTTCAATAGGTAAATATACCACTAACCTATATGTATTTCTAGTTGGAAGCACATATTTTATGTAAGTGGTCTTAAGTGAAAATTGTAAGAATACATTTGTAAGTGTTATTTTAGTAAGAATACATTTGTAATCACAATGCTAAACCCCCATGAAACCCCACAGGGTTTTAAAAGCATGCCAAGAACATAAGAGCAAAGAATCTTCACAGATTTGTCATCATATGCCCTGGATATTAGAAATAAGGTGGCTCACAAAAATTTTCATCTTCAAAACCATGTGTGCATGTGTGTGCATGTGTAAGAGAAGGTGTGTGTTGTGTGTGATATATATACATACATATATATGTGTGTGTGTGTGCGTGTATGTACTTTATTATGTATGTATGTAGAGAGAGAGAGAGAGAGAGAGAGAGAGAGAGAGAGAGAGAGAGAGAGATCCATGTGAAGTACACACTACATGGCAAAAGTTCTCCACAATTTTTGATGGCATAGTAAAATTTCATAGAAATAATCCATGTATGATCCATAATCCATGTACAATCTGAGAATTGATTCTATGAGTCTCTTTTGAGTCTTCTTTATAGGCATGTTATCATCTTGTAAACTATAAGAACACACACTTGTGACCTCTCAAGCTCCAAACATAAACAACTTGTGTGGGCATGATGCCCAAGAAAGACAAGTGGGAGACAATTGGATGGTGTGCCCACCTACCACAAGGAATAGCATTTTGTGGATATGCAAGATTGTGTTGGAGGGCCAATAAAGAATGTATATAGCTTGGTGGGTTAATGGCTAAAAGTATGCATTGTTATGATGGTGTGCCAACAACCTAGAATGTATGTAGCTTGTTGAGTCAATGGCTAAAAGTATGCATTGTTATAATGGTGTGTCAACAACCTTGGGTAACTATGGGAAATTGAACTAATGGTACAAACAATGAAAGGTTAGACAAAAAAAAAAGCCTTCCACACAATAGCAACAATTAAATTTGCATTGTTATGATGGTGTGCCAATAACCTTGGGTAAGGATGGGAAATTGAACTAATGGTACAAACAATTAAAGGTTAGACAAAAAATTTAGCTTTCCACACATTAGCAACAATTAAATTTACATATTGAACAGCTTTTTCTTTTTTTAAAGCTCATCGTTTCTCATGGAGAAAACATAGGTACATACACACAAACGCCACAACCTTTAAGCCAAGAAGTGATCAGAACTCATAATGGAAAGGCATTATTAAGCTTTGGTGACAATAATAATCCTAAGAGGGTAAAGGTGGACTGGGGCTTGCCATTGTAGATCTCTACCCTTGCTTCAAGAGAGTTATCTAAATGGCCTGATGTGAAAAAGGGAAAAAATCAAAGGAAGAAAATTGACGAGGTTCACTATAACATCTCCAAGCTTTGCCATAATCTAGCTCACTCCAAGCTTTGCCATAATCTAGCTCATGTGAGTGTCCTGTCTTTCCCATGTTGCATTTTTTAATCTTCCCAAAGCTTCTAGCAATTGGCCTGTGCTCGGAGCCTTGCCGATACCCTCTCACCTGCAATGACCATTTCATATCAACTAACCAATTGGACGCATTTAACTCAACTACCACAAATTAAAGCTACTTAATGAAATAGGTTCGATCCTTGCTTAACCAACACATGGGCCACTTAATGAAATGGATTAGATTCTTGCTATGAGCCATGGTTTAGATCTTTGCTTCAAACCACGAAATGGATTGAATCTTCACTTAAATCCCAACAATAATTAGCTGTATAATCACAGATTTGCTGCTTGATAGATCCTTACCAAGCTGGCCTATGGCGTCCGAGCTCTTCATGATGCGGAGGCTTTTCACGGTAGCGATGAATAAACTGCGGGAGAATGATCAAAGGGAGAATTAGGATTAACAGGGTGCTCATTAACCTTCCCTTAATTAAGATGGCGCAACCTTAATTCAATTAAGATGGTGTAATAAAAGTAATGAACTCACTTCCATGGAACGTCTCCAACTAGCATGCAATCGCCTTCTTTGTCTTCGTGCGTGAGAACGTACGTGTTGCCATGCACAAGGTCAAGCCTTGCGTTATCTCTATTGCCTATATAACAGAGCAAAAAATAATGGTGATTGCAGCTTAGGTTAAGACAAAAATTAAATGCCCAGGAAAGCATGTACACAACCGAACACCCACCGCCTCCGCCCACAAAACCCTGGAACATCTCCTGCAGCGCCGATTTCAGGCTGTCGTAGCTGTCGTATGACTTCAAATCGACCTTCCGGCATATCCTCACCCCATCAAGCTTGGCCTTCACAAACAGGCTGCCCCCGGCGCAGTCATTCGCTTGCTCAGGCGGCGTTAGTTCTGGAGCGCCACCTCCTCCAGCCGCCGCCGAAACCTCCTCCCCGAATTTCGGCTTCGGCTGAGCCGCCACCGCCAGTGTGTTCCTCCGAAACGTACGAACTGGCGGCCAACCCACCACCGGAGCTCTGCACAAACGGCAAACGAACCGTAAGATTTCCCCCTCCGACAACCGCAGAAGCCTTTAAGGAGTAACTATGAGACTAGAATGACGGACTTGTTCCTGCCGTTGTCGTCCTCCGTCTCTCCGTTAACTTCGGACTCGGTCGCCTTGCCGGAATTGCTTGTTTCGCCAATTTGCACTGGAGCCGGCACTTTGAACTGTACCCCAGATCGAGACGCGGAGTTGACGAAAGGGCCTTTGATCGACGTTTCTTTCGCACTCATTAGCCAACCTGATCCGGCCGGCACAGCCTGCAAATTGGTGTTGTAAATCACAGCCCTGTCCCCAGTGTCGCCGAGGGCGTCGACGTAGGGGCGCTTAGCCGGGACTGTGCTAACTTTCGGCACTGGGACGAGGAAGCATCCCGCAGCGCCCGTTGACCAGTAGCCAGCTGCCTCGCCGGCGGCCTCCGACGCTTCGGCAGCTTTCGCGGCCATGTGGACTTGCCAGAACTTCTGTGCAGAATTGAATGTGTCGAAAGGGACTGCTGTACTAGTTCCGTTGAACGGAGTTTGCATGTGCTGCTGGCGTGTGGACGGAATATCTTGGCGGAGAATCTCGACCCCTTTCAGTTGTGGCAGCACGTTGTTGTCCTTCATTATTGGAGCCGTCGGAAGCTTCTTCTCGACGGAAATCTCAACGGCAGTGCTATCGGACTGAGGATCTTCACCGGCTGCACCATTGTCGGAAACCTTAGCATTTCCGACAAGGGGAGAGGGTCCGAAACCGAGCCTCAGCTCAGTATCATTACAATCGCTACTATTGTAAGAAGCTTTGGCACCCTCAGAAGCTGCCGAAATGATTGACGACGACGGAGAAGAGCTGTCGGAGAGCCCAATGTAGTCACGTTCGATCAGAGAAGAGCAGCCGGAGCTACCACTACTATTTACATTTACACTCTCCGAGCTGCTGTGGCTAACGTTTTTCAGGTTTTGACAGGCACTTTTAGCTTGATTAGAGCTTGTTAAGACAGGGAGAGGGATAGAATTGTGACTCCAACTGGGGTCTAATTGCACATTAGTCATGTTTTTTAAGAGATAAGAGTATAAGATGCAATGCCCACACAGATGAACTGCTAATTTCTTGATAGATTTAACCCATTTTCTCCAAGACTGCAAATTAAGCAAAAAAAAAAAAGGGTCTCAGCATATCAAAATTTAGAGACAAATACGAATAGCACAGGAGGGCGACAAATACTTGAATTATTAAAAATTTAAGTGAATTAAACTAAGGTTGGATGCAAAGCACGTTGGATCGGAGTCTCCAAAAGTGCTGTGTAGTATGGCAAGATGAAGCCATGAGAGCTTAGTAGAGCTTGAGAGAGAGAGAGAGAGAGAGAGAGAGAGAGAGAGAGAGTCTTAATTACCTTACTATGAAAGAAGGATTAGAGTGGATGAAACTAGAGAGTTTTGATATGGGAGCTTGGGTGATGGTGATGGTGGTGGTGGTGAGGTTGCGTGAGAGAAGGAAGGAATCTTAGGAGAGGTGGGTAGGTGCAGGAAACCGAGAAGAAGATGCTGCAGGAACCAGTAGTACTACACCACATGGGGGAAGATGGAAGAGTCGTAATCCAGTCTTCTTCGCTCCTCTCTTTAAATAAAAATGGCCACCTTGCACACGCGTGCTCGCACACGCGCGCGCACACACACACAGCTCGGCCACCCTTGCGTTTGATACAGTCTCTTCCTTTTTGTGGCCACCCGACAACACCATGGCGGGACCTTCATCCCATTGAAAACTAAAGCTCCTTCCTAGCACGAAGTTTCCTTTGTGATGAGGCTAAGTTCCCTTTGTGATGAGGCCACACCGACGCCCCAAGTACATAATTTAGTGTAGATAATTTAATATAGTTATGCAGATCAATCCCGAGTCCCATCTTCAAGGGGATGCACCTTCTAACAGCATGCATATATCCATGCAACCACTGACAATTTAGAGTACTTCTTGTACTTAGTGCCCCATGCCTAGGCTACAAGCCACATTATTCATGCAAGCATACTCTAGCGTATGAGAGGCTAAATGGCTAAATTTGTAAGAGTTTCACACACCAAAGGGTTACATCTTCCACCATTTACTAAACTTGATGCGAAAGTACAACATCGTTAATCAATGGTATATGTGCAAAGTACAACATGGTTAATCAATGGGGTCATTCTCTTGCAAGGAAAAATGGCACATTTTCCAACATGGTTAATCAATGGGGTTATTCTTGTGCAAGGAAAAATGGCACATTTTCCAACACTAGTGGGTGGATAGTGAAGTCCACACATCCATGATGTTGGAGGCCAACCAAGTGATAGGATTGCAATTGATGCACTATAAGCTGGTTTTGGAGAAGTCAAAAATAGTTTTAGCAAGCTAGGAGGTGGTTTCTTGCCCAAGGTACTCGATTTCAAGTTGGATTGGATAAACCAAGGTGGTTTGCTTATTAGCATACATGGTTTGAAGTAGGCACTGCCACTAGAGGCCACCAAAGGCGTCACCATCTACCTCCAATGGGCGAGGGAACAAGCCCAATAACGTAAGAACTAGCTTTATTTTCTTGCACTAGATGTATGAACCTTAATTACCCAAAATATAAGGAATAAACCCCCATCACAAGGTAGGTGTAAAGATTATGTAGCAATGCATAATTATCAAGTCATGAACCTTGCATATTTATAAACTCTACTAGTCTAACGTCAACTTGTGAAAGAAAGACAGAGTGTATTTGTACGTATTCTTTCATATAAACCGTATACTCATACTTTCATATCATGCTGATATGATTTGTCATTCCTCATTCTCATGTGTTTTTGAAATTATCAACAAGTGTATGCATGATCAAAAGAGATCTTGATGGGCATTCATGCTCAAATACTTGAGGGGTATTAATATATCAAGAACGTTCGAATGGGGCTTGAATCCCTTTTCACCCAATAACTCAAACATGATGAAACTTAGTACTTATCACATACATGAGTCCCTCCCCCGTAGGAGTTTGCTTGCTTTTTCTTCAAGGATTAAAAAAGTCATTTCTTTATGTATAACTAATATCATCCCACATCATTCTACTAGCTTGTGAGGTCATATCATTTTACCTTTTGTCATGTCTTATGTGTCATTAGACGTGCATCTTGTGTCCTTCTACCATATGTGAGCATTCATATAAAGTGTCATGTCTTATGTGTCATTAGACGTGCATCTTGTGTCCTTCTACCATATGTGAGCATCTTGTGTCCTTCTACCATATGTAAGCATTCAACATTTATAGATATTTCTTTTCTTGTACTACCCATCAACAAAAATGTATGGGTTTTGGAACTTAATTCCTATTGTATCATATAATAGAATGAGATAATCCATAGAAGTGTACTAGATTTGAGAGGAAATCTATCAAATTTCAATACTAACAGAAAAATCTTATAAATGAAGATTCTTGTTACAAGTCATCAATTGAAATTTATTTTGGACATAGAAGTGATTTATAGAATATCTAGTGAATCTCTTAGATCCAATAAATTGGGCACAAGATTGTGTCAATCATCTTTAAAGCTAAATACAAATTAGCTTAGCCAATCCCTAGGTTCAAGCTGCAAGAAATTTTTACCTTTGAATAAGTACAAAACCATGTTAGTTTCATACAATCAATTGGACTCCTCATAATCAATCCCAACATGACATCATATGATAGGCATAAACATATACACCAATAATACTAGCTCAGTATATAACACAGAATCATCTGCAATACCAATAACACTAGCATGGGCCAATGTGTATACATTAATAACACTAGTCTATTAGTATTTGATAACACGGAATCACCCGCAATACCAATAACACTAGCATGGACAATGTGCATACACCAATAACACTAGCCTGTATTAGTGGTTAATAACAGAACCCATGATACCAACTACTAGCATGGTATTTTAGGTGTCCCCCCCAATCTTCCATAGAAGGATCTAGCTAACATACCTCTTGCTTGATTTTGCAATTGCCTCGATTGTATGTTTGCTTATATGAGCGGATGAGGTCTAGATAAGTGGGAAAATATCGCTCAAGCATCCACCAAGGATCTTCTATAGGATGGTTCTTGAAACTTAAAAGATACTTTTTAGTGCTTCCTGTGCATGTGGTAGTGTGTTAATGATCAATGATTGTGTCAAGTTCACTTGTATTTTCTCTTGATCCACAACAATTAGAGGTGGCTCTTCATTAGTAGGATGTGAAGAAAGTGGCCCTTCAAATGATTTCAACAAACTACTATTGGAAAGAATCATGAATGTGCTAGTGTGCTGGAAAATCTAATCCATGTGCAATGAGGTGTATTTTTATAATCAAACGGAATAAGGTTAATGTATTTATCCCAAAGTATAGGTTAGGATAAAACATAAGTCTATCCAGAATTGTATTATTAGTAACATTAGTTTGTCCATTAGACTCTGGATGAAATGTGTTCTTGAATTCCAACTTAGTGCATAAGTTGTCAAAGAGTGTAGTCCATAAATAACTGCAAAACTTAGAATTGTGATAAGATACAATGACCTAGGTCAAGCCATGATGTATAAATATTTACCTAATAAACAAGTGGGTAGCTTGTTTAGATGATGTCCAATGTCTTTTTGCATAGAATAAAATAGGCTTGTTTACTAAAGCAGTCTATTATAGTCCAAATCATGTCATTATGACTCGCACTAGTAGTAAGAAAGCCTATAATAAAATCCATTGATATCTGCTCCCATGGTTCATTAGAAATGGGTAATGAAATCAATACGCCTTGAGTCTTGCCTTTGTAGGTCTTGATCTTTTAGCAAGTCATGCACTTTGGCAACAAATCTAGCTACATCCTTTTTCATCATCTATAGGCTAATAGAATTCTCTCGCCACATTATGTAATGTGTGGAGGATACCCCTCTATGACCCATATATAGAGGTTGATGTATCTCCTCTAAAATAATTTGTCTAAATGGTCATGTGTGATGCCTAATCTTTTCTGAAAGAAAAGATATCCTTCGTTGTCTAAGTACTCACCATTTAGGAGCCCAATTATTATTTTTCATTGAATTCCAAGCTTTCAAAAGATCTGAATCCTACTCATAGAAATCCTTCATGGCTTCAAAGGGTGAATTCTCTCTGGCACATATATGATTGATGCTTGATCTTCTACTTAGAGCATCAGCTAATACATTTTCCTTGCTAGGTTGACGTTGTATCATTGGCTAAAAATTCTGAATAAAAGATGCCCATTTGATATGTATAGATGAAATTAAGAGTTGAAAGAGAAAGTGTCTAATACTATGGTGGTCATTCTTGATTAGGAAGTTGGAACCCATAAGATAATGTCTCCAAATCCTAAGAGCATGTACTACATCAGCACAGCTAACAATTTATCATATGTGTCTATTGGTTTCAACGTAGGCTCTCATAAGCTAAAGGGATGACCATCCTGCATGAGGGTTGCCCCAATCCATAGCCACTTGCATCAATTACAACTACAAAGAATGGTCTACAAAAGTCAAGAAGTTGTAACACATGGGCATGAGTAAGAGCTTATTTCAAATCTTGAAAGGATGTAGCATGTCTTTTAGTCCAATAAAATGATTTAGCCTTCTTTAGAAGATCTATCCAATAGATGTGAAAGGTATGCAAATTTCTTGATAAATTTCCTATAAAATAGCTACATAATCCTAAAAATGATTGTAATTCATGTATATGAAAGCTCTAGGCCAAGTGACAATGGAATCGACTATGTGGCCCAAGTACTCAAACTTATCTTGAAAGAAACCACTCTTCTTAGGGTTGAGATAAAGTTGGTTTTCCTCTTCAAAAGGGAGAATACTAGCTCCACATGTTTTCTTATGATCTTCAATATTTTTGCTGGAGACTAGTATGTTGTCAAAGAATATGACCACAAAATCTTGATGTTTGAGGAATATGCAGTTCATCATATGCCTAAAAGTCAGAGCATTGATAAGTCCAAAGGGCTTCACAAAAACTCATAATGACTATATTAAATCCTAAACGTAGTCTTATACGCATCCTTCTTAGCCTTTCTTACTTGATGATAGATAGAATTAAGGTCAACTTTGCTAAATATCCTAGCCCCTCTCAATTTATCTAATAAGTCATCAACTCTGGGGATGGGATACCTATTCTTTATCATAATCTTGTTAAGATCTCTATAGTCTATACACATACTATAAGTATCATTTTTTTCTTGAGACTAAAAGTACAGGAGCACCACAAGGTGATGAGTTGCTAGGTCTTATTAAACCTCTCTCTAAAATTTCTTCTAGTTGAGATTGGATTTGTAGTTATTCTAGCATATTGACTCTATAAGGTGCCTTGCAAGGTGATGTATTAACAAGGAAAACCTCAAACTTATCGTCTTTAGGTCTAGAATGTGGTAGTCTAGGATGTATTTTCCTCTAGGAAGCAATCCTCAAACTTAGAGAGAGGAATGCTTGTTGTGAGGGATTAATAGGTGCAATTTCCATGGATGTAACCTTGTTAGCCAATACCATGTAAGTTTTCTCCTTGTTACACAAATCTCTATTGGCTTGGGTATGTCTAAACAATGGGCTAAGCTTTTCTTTCATTTGACACCCTACACATAAATCCTCATCTCTGTTAATCCACATAGTCTGTGTATCATAGTCAATCTGAGGGTTACATTGATGTCTCCAAGTTATACCTAGTATGATATCTACCCCTACTAGGAAATCTAAATTTTCCTTATAATGTTTGATGCATACACCTACATGTTTCACTAGCTTAGTGCAATTATACTTTGTGCTAATGAAAGCGGCTTTAACCTTATAATGTGAGGGAACATAAATGAAGTCATGTGTGCTACCATCATCATGTAGAATAATATCTTTACCATTAATAGTTCCTTTCATTCTCAAAAGACAATGAGGTTTGTTATGATATCTACCCCCTACAAAGGTGCTACTAGGAGATCCCTTTTCTCCTCATAATGTTTGATGCACAAACCTACATCTTTCACTACCTTAGTGCAATTATAATTTGTGTTAATGAAAGCAACTTTAACCTTATAATGTGAGGGAACATAATCTAGGTTAAGTAATCTTATAATTATTTTAAAAATGAAGACACGTAAGGTACCATCATTATGTAGAATAGGTACATATTTACCATTAATAGTTCCTTTCATTCTTATAAGACAATGAGGTTTACTTTTACCTTCGTAATCAGAATACTCATGATCGTCATTACCCTCTTGCTTGAGTGAACTATCCTCCTCCTCATCCTCGATCATGTGTAACTTTACCACATTGCTCTTCTTCTTCTCTATAGACAATTCGTGGCAATATGACCCTCTTTGTTGCACATGTAACATCAAATGCCACGAAGATTGGGGTCCCCTTTGTTAGGTTTCTAGAAGTATTAACCTTCTTGGCATTGTTTTAAAGGTTGTTGCCCTTGGATTTGGAAATTTTCTTTAGAAAGAATCCTAATTTCTAGGGGTTTGTCACTTGATGTTCATAATTCTTTGCCTCTTTTGGAAATCCATGTTTCCTCTCACAAATAGTAGAGCTAAGGGAATGTGTATGGAACATATTAACTTCAGCTCCTCTAATAGTGGGTCTAAGTCTTGCTGTAATTTTCTCTTTTGTTCCTTCTCATGGACCTTGTTTATGGCCTGCAATTAAAGAAGGGTTTGACAAAATCTATCAACATCGATGAACACAGACTCTTTCTTCAATTAGTGTAAGATGTCCCACTCCTAGCCTTGTATTGTGGTGGTGGAAAGACAATTCTTCTTTATTAACTTCTTAAACGATTTCCAAGTTTGGTGTTTGTGATGTCTATTCTTGATGACATTCCACCATAAAGCAACACTCTCCACTCCGCTGGATGGTTAGTAGGGTACTTGATTTTATCTCGTTCATAGAGAATTTATCCCATGAATAGTAATCATCAAGCTAGCTAAGTATAATAGGGGCATCTTTCTTGCTATCATAATTTTGAAAAGTAAAAGCTTTACGACTAATCTAACTACTCTTCATAGAATCCGGGGCATGTAATGTGGCCTCAACAGTTCTACAGATTCTAGAGTCTTTAGAATCTGATGAATATGTGCCTCTAGCCCTCTTTATTTGGGATAATTTATCTTCTAGCTCCCTCCTCAACTCCCCCTTAGTAACTATTGAGATTATGCAAAGTGTTAAGTTGCTCTTGGATAGATGAAGGTTGTGAATTTCCCCCATGATAAAGAAATTTGAAGGGAAAATAGAAGATACACCATAATTTTTTACAAAAAGAGAAATAAAGCAAATAAATATCCCATTTTTCACTTAAATAATGAATTTGAAGGGAAATATTTGATCCGGGTGGTAGAAAAACTTAAAAAACAATTTGAGGTGCTTGTAACAATGTAAAAAATTAGCCTTCAAGCTGTTGTTGGAGGCCAAGATGTTTTGATAGCTTTTCGAAGATGTTTTCGAAGATGTTTTGATAGCTTTTCGAAGATGTTTTCCCTTATTTGCCGCGTTACTGTCGGGACTATGCAAAAATCTTGTGCAAAAATAGCCTCTTGTAGTTGCTTGGACCCTAATGTAATGTAGAAAGGATATTTTTTAAAGCCTCATGTGTAGAATAGTATTAAGGTAGCTTAATCACCTTATATGGATTAAGAAAAATATAATTACACTGAGAGAAAGCTCATAAAATTTAACGCTTTTTGTTGAAGGGATTGGATTTTGATCTCTACACAAAAGTGTAGAATAGTATTAAGGTAACTTAATCACCTTATATGGATTAAGAAAATATAATCACACTGAGAGAAAGCTCATAACATTTAATACTTTTTGTTGAAGGGATTGGATCTTGATCTCTACACAAAAGATAACTATGTTTCTGCATATTTGGAACCTCCAAGACATTGCTAAACTCCCTGTGTAATAAGATCTTAAAGAGAGGAACCATAGCAAATTCCCTTATGATAAATGATAGGTGTCATTATATGTGATTGATAGGTGTCATTATATGTGATTGATAGGTGCCGTTATATGTGAAGTTTCCCCATTTTCTTTAAGCCTTTCAACTACACAAGCCTTTGTATTAAGGTTTCAAGCACCTAGTTTACCCAAAGTCCTTCCTTTTGCTTCCTTCTTTTGTCCAAGGGTCCTTTGTAAGCCTTCATTTGAACTTTAGTTCCCCATTTGCAAGATTTTGACTTTTATCCTCGATAAATACCTTGGCTATAATACCATTGACATGATCTTGGTATAAGGAGAAATCTAACAAGGTCCTTCGTAAGCCTTCATTTGACTTTAGTTCCCCATTTGCAAGATTTTGACTTTTATCCTTGATAAGTACCTTGGTTATAATACCATTGACATGATCTTGGTATAAGCAAAAATCTAACATGGCCCTAGTGCATACACTAGCTCATACCTCTATCTTAATGGGGCCATGCACCTCCATTTTAAATCTTACACTTAGTTTTTTTTTTTGAATTTTTATAAGGTATCTTTCATCTCTACCATATTAGATATATATTTATACACTTTCCTAATTCAAATATAAGTATATGATAACTTAATCTTTTAACGTTATATCACCCGTGTTCCTTAGGTTTACTAATACCCTAGTCTCTTGATAATTTGTACTTCATTTAGTGTTGTGGGTTACCGTGTACTCTAATATTGGTAAGATAACCTAGCACTTTATATTATTCTCAAACTTTATACAACATAACTCAAACCATAATGTGTATCATCAATTTACTTCCCACTATTTTTTAGTTTTCCATGGTCTAAGGTAAAGAAGGGGAACATTGACTTAATTAGTCCAACTCTTCAGAGTTAGCTTCAACAACAGAAGTTCAATAAAGCCCAAAGGAAATTCCAATCATGCTAAGTAGATAAAGTTATTTCTATCATATCAAGGGGGTTTGCAATGAAAAACTAATGTACTAGTCCAAGATGATCCTAGGATAATCAACAGTGAGGCTTCTACACATGAAAATTGTAAGGAGTGGTATTCCTCCCTTAAGCCCATGGGAGATGAAATTGTTATAGTAGAGGAAAACAATGCAAAGAGTCATATCAAAGAAAATTTGACTCATTATTAAAGAGGTTTGTTTGTAAAAAGTCTTTTGAACATTCATTGGGTCCAAAATATGAAGCGAAACCTTCTTTTTATTTTGGCCATCATTAATGGTCCATGACTTGCGCATTCATTTTGACTAAAATAGGGATGGCATTTATGAGAGTGGTGGTAAGGTCATTAAAAAAGACATTGGGAGAACAAATTGTATGAGCCGGGACCCGAGCTACTAGCAAGCTATAGCATGACATTTTTTAGCATATTAAAAAAGTGTGGAAGATAAAATGACATCTATAATCCAAAGGGTTCCCTACTATCTTGTACTCCCCCAAGCTTATCTTTTGTGAAATATTTGGGGGTTGGTTAGGAAGAGTGGGGACTTGCCTTAGCATGCTAGTGTAGGCCCATGCTAGCTTATAAACCTCATGTGGGTGTGCTAGGGGCATTAGATAGGGGCACATAGGGCACATTTAGCTGTAGCCATTGTCCTTCTTTATGGTGTGGTATTGGACACATCATAGGTAGCATGGTAATAGCTCATGATTTCCTAACATGGTATCGGAGCCAAGTAATCCCACATGTAAAGAAAGCATAGAAGATGAAAGGGCATATATAGTCCAGAGGGACCCCTACTATCTTTTGTGAAAAAATTTAGGGGGGTTGGTTAGGTAGAGTAGGGAGCTACCTTAGAATGATAAGCCTCCATAGGA
>NC_141053.1:11383000-11398000 GCF_041138505.1 Cibotium barometz
CTCTCTCTCACTCCACTAAAACGAAATATTTAAAACATATAAGGAAAATAATAAGAGAACCTGATACTCCATGTAGATGTTTGCTTGTCTCAGCCTGTCATGACTCCCTAAGAACCTGATACTCCATGTAGATGTTTGCTTGTCTCAGCCTGTCATGACTCCCTAAGAACCTGATACTCCATGTAGACATTTTCTTGTCTCATCCCCAAAAATATGTCAATGTATCACGAGGGTTCAATAAGATGTTGCTAAATCCATATTTGAAGACAAAAGCTTAATAAAATATGAATATGTGCCTTTGGAAAAAAACCATAAGTTTTATGAGAATAAAGGATTAATTAAAAGGGATAATTTCTAAAGTATGCTTGGATATAAATGTTTTGAAAATAAGGAAGCCCATGATAGGAAATATATATTGGAATAAGCTTTCACTCTAAATAATTCAAGTATTATTCTAGCTCTAGAAACATAAAATTGTGGATTTTATTGGTTAGACCGTAGGTCTCCACATTAAGGTCATGGATTATTTGACTTAAGGACCAAACCCTCAGCCTTGCCCTTGTCTTTTTATAAACTCATTCGCCGTAAAGGTGGTCTAAAACATTGGTCTAATACATTAGGCAATATCCTTTGATTTTAACAATATCAATCACATAATCTTGTTTTTGTCCACATTAGTTGACCTTTAATGCCATGTTTGAATGATGGCACTTCAACTAGAATAACTAAACCTTAATTGCAACTACATGTGATGTTTTTCTTGATGATACCACAACTCTTTCTCTCTCTTGTCAAGCCAAAAATTGTTGATTAATGGGCATGTGTCTTGTTGCATAAGTCAAGTATGATACCTTTTAGGGTCACAAAAGTAAGAATGAGCCCATAGAGAGAAAGGTCATTTGCTAAGGTACTTTAGAAGGTGGGGAGCAGAGAAAAGTGAAGATACATGGTTAAAAACTTTATAATACGATAATGTAGAAAGCCATTATATGAAGGAAAGGTGGTATTTGACGATATGTACACCATAATAAAAGTGAAGGGATGCACATTCTCTTTTCTCTATCTATCTATAAAAAAAGTTGCTAGCCTTTTCATCATGCATAAGAGGGTACCCAATCTTAGTTTGGTGGGCCTTGGCCCTAACAAAACAATAAAAATAGATCTAAGGTATTTGTATACACATGGATTCTCTTTTATAAGAACAATAAATACACATACAACATTCAAGCAAATATACTCACCTCCTACTCACTCAAAGGTCAAGTGCATGCCAAACATGCTCTAGCCTCAGTTATCATAGACCCAAACTACCATACACATCATGGCTTTGAATGCTAGCATATTTTAGTACCACTCTCGCCTATCAGAAAAAAGAAAGGGTCAAGCAAGAGTGATGATACAGGGCACATGGTCTTAGGGTGGTTATACAGACTCTGGCCCTTTTCTTGGGTGGGCATGGAGATAGGTTGATTAGAATGAGTGGGGGAGATCTGGCCCTTTTGTTAGCTTTTTCCCGCTTTTTCTTGAGTGCGTAAAGCACCTTAGACCCTAAGATTTTTACCACATTATAAATGTGAAAAAGATAAAAATTGTGGGTAGTGGGGGCCTGTTGCACGACGACTAGTTCTCTACCATGGAGGCTCTCTTTGAGGGTTGGAGAGAGGAGAGTTATTCTCTACTATGGGCGGCTTGAAAGCACCATGGAGTTATGCGTGGCAACGAGAGGATGATTTTTGAAAGGCTAGGTCATCCTTCAAAATGAAGGGTTTAGTAAAAATAATGCCAATTATTTTCACAATACCTTATTTTTGGATGCACTCAAAGTAAATGGCTGTATTTTAAGGCCAAGATGCCAAAAAAAAGGGCATGACGCCCATCAAAAGCACGCCGGCCACATGGTGTGAATTCAGTTTTCAACGAGCGTTGTAAACAGCCCGTTTGCCTTGTTTACTGTCCGCCGTCACGTCGCACGGCAAAGGCGGCCATCGCCGAGAGGCCACATAGGCTTGCAGGCGCACATGCGGGCACTACGCAGACGGTGGGACACCCACACGGATTATCCACACAAAGCAAGCACCATGATCCCATCATTAACCTTTTGTGAAGGCTTTCAGCGGGGGTCCCTCGTGTCCGCTTTCCCACAATTCATTTCACACCCGCAGAGATAGGTCCTCTCTCTCGCCACTGTAGCTTGTAGTAGGTAGGCGTTGCTATCTCAAACGTGGCCACAGTGCATCCTGCTCTTTGCCAGCACCCACCCACATCTAACGCGCTCACGCACATATACAGTGAGTGTCCGGACAGCATGGGCTCTTGTCGTTGTGCTCGGGGCTAGAGATAGTAACCTTCCACCTAAGCACTTCCAAATCCCCCCCCCCCCCGCCCCCCCTCCACAATTGCTTCAAAATGCTCCTTCCACAAGGATCCTGGCCATTCTAGAATTAGGTAGACTTTCTACCCTCAAAAACAAACAAAAATTAGTTCACTCACCACCTTCACAAAAAACTCTCCTTGCACCCACATACACCTTTTGTATAAGCAGGGTGTCCTTTGACGACGTGCTTCGGCCCTACCTATGGTGATTGCACACCACACCACTTGTGCCAAGCCACAAAAACCTTTTGCAAAAAAGGTATTCGATCTGTACACCGCAACATGTTGCAAACACTTTGATAACAAGTTGCAAAATGCCATTCGCAAATGCTTGTCCTACCGATTCTACAAAAACAACTAGTTATTAGCAATAGAATAATAAAAAAATGACCTGACATGTCATTAACTCACCCACATTAATTGATTTTAAAAGGAAACAAAAATACCCCTATCAAATTACAATCAAGCATATAAAATTCTACTAGCTATCAATACATTAATCTTCAAATAATCACCTACTTAGCACATTAATTTACTTCCCAATAAATGCATATAGTTAATAAAATTATTAAAAATTTGTAAAAACTCGATTGTCTGATCAAGATAATATTGACATGAATTTGAAAATATAGAATTTTGATATGAAATCTAAAACTCCTAAATTCTGAATCTCTCAAAATTTCTTATGAACAGAGTAAAGTTAACAAGAGCTCCCGCCTCAAAGCCTCCTTTAGGCCATCTCCACTTGCTGATGCATTAGCCACCACAGCTATACCTGACTCTTTCTTCTCTCCTTCTCTAGCCTTTTTTTGTATTCATTGATGTAATGGCTTGGCTTCCGATAGTAGTTGCATTTACCTTTCTTCTTAGGCTTATTAGCCCCCTTCTCGGCATTCTTTCTAGAAGACTGGGCTGATTCTACCTTTGGTTCATAGCCACCCTGAGAAAAGGCTTTGGCTTTACTTTTTTGACAATAAATGCTTGATCTCCCACACACATACTAGTTATTTTTTACCAAGATTGCTCTTCATTTTACTAAGTTATCAAAAGTAAGGGCATTGGGGTTACCCTTCAAAGTATAGAGGAAAAACTTTGGTATGAACCCGATAGAGCTGTGAGAGTAGTAGATACCAAAGAACTATCTAGATAGGCCTCATTAATACATGCCAACTTTTCTTGAGATCTTTAATCCTTGTGAGGAACTCATCCATTAAATCTCCCTCAATCATATGCTCGGACACTAACTACTTGTGTAGGTAGGTCACTCGTGCCTCCTAACGCACATGGAAAAGCATAACAAGTACATTCCAAGCATGTTTTACAGTTTTACATGAGTGAATATGCGGAACGATGCTTCTTTTCACTAAAAATTCCACACGTGCATATGCATCCCTACCATCCCACCTAGCTTGTTTTACTATGGGAGGTATGGAGGCGGATGTGCCACAGTTACATTTGAGCTTGTATCACCATCTAACGTACCTAGTACTATGCAGTTGTGCTGGTGAGATAAGGGGTGTCGTAATGCCAATAACAACATTCCAAAGCCCTTTAATCACTAATATATCGCATGCATCATATAGGAACACAATTGGTAGTTGGTCCTTTCAAGCTTATCTTAGCAAAACACATCCCAAATACATCGCTGCCTATGCCATTCTGCATGCTCTACAAATAACTAATCTCTGACACATTACAAATATCCCAACTACGTGTAGGTACTATCAATGCCCATGAAAAGAAGCTGAAATGGTTGCTAGATCACTGATGAAAATGGAAATCTCTACAATGTATGATATCTTATATTTAACAAATTTAGTGAGCCATTAGCATATATAATGCCTAAGTAATTACACATTTGTTCCATTATGTTCAAAATAAATGCATACAAGAAATATGAAATAATAAATTTTATAAAAATTATATATAGGATCCTATATCTCCCAAATGATGGGGAATTAGCAAAATTCCCTTAGTACAACTTCTATAGCTCTTTGAACCCCAAAATTGACCTACGAAACTATGGCATGAAAAAGTAGGCAAATAATAAGTTGTAATGACATCATGTATACCAATTTGGAGAGAAAATTTGGGCACATAAACAAATGAATCAACTCGGGATCAACTTTACAAACTATTTCTACTCCAAAATATCTACAAATCCCACATACATATAGTTTAATTCATAATTTTCTTCGTTTAAGCTATGATGATAGAGCCCTTTAAGGGAGGGGAGGATGTAATGCTCCAATTCTATTATTTATCATCATCTCTCTATTTAGTCCATTTCAATTCTTCTAATCTTTATCATCATCTCTCTATTTAATCCTCGTCAATTCTTCTAATCTTTATCATCATCTCTCTATTTAGCCCTTTAAGGGAGGGGAGGATGTAATGCTCCAATTCTATTATTTATCATCATCTCTCTATTTAGTCCATTTCAATTCTTCTAATCTTTATCATCATCTCTCTATTTAATCCTCGTCAATTCTTCTAATCTTTATCATCATCTCTCTATTTAGTCCTCGTCAATTCTTCTAATCTTTATCACCATCTCTCTATTTAGTCCTCTTCAATTCTTCTAATCTTTATCATATCTCTCTTTAGTCCTCTTAGCCTCTTTCTTAGCATGTTAATAGCTCTCTTATAACTTATTTTCTTATTTATCATCTACTTTATTTAGTCCTCTTAGCTCTTTCTGAGCTTGCTAATAGATTCATAATCTCCTACCCAAACACACCATTACTTCAATGTTCTCAAGCAACATATATGATAGGACGATGGAGAGTGCGTTGGCCAAATAGTTTAGTATGATGATATGGGTTAGGTGTATGCCATCTATTAGCCATCATTGAAAAGTTTGTATCATTAATTTTTAATAAGGGATGACACCTTGTGGAAGTTTTTGTGATAATGTATATGTTCACAACATCTTTTGCTGAACTTGGAGCAAGGAAAGAGTACTAGTGCATAAGAAATCTTCAAGCATATAATTTGTGGTTTTGTTTGTTGATGGTTCTTTCTCTTGCTTAGGACTTTCACAATCCTTCTCTCTAATATTTGCATGGTTCCTTGAGTAATTATTGAGTGATGCAAGACATCAAAAGATTTTTATTTTCCTTAGACTTATTACCTTTTAGTTTTTATGATTTTCTATGTTAGTTTTCTCTTGTAAACATAGTTCCTTCAAGTTTTCTCTTGTAAACGTAGAGCTAGTGCAGGATGCTTATCCTAATTTCCCATGTAAACATTGCACATGTAAAAGTTCCTTCAAGTTATCACATCGCATCTATATGAGGAGCTACTGCTGCATGATGGTTTACCTAAAACATTTCACAACCCTCACTTTGAGGGGTCATGGCGATTTCATGTCAAAATGGAAGGCATTAAAAATAAGTGCAAAAAATGGCAACAAATAAACTATTAATGATGCGTTGTGGATAAAATAGCAACATCTTTTGTGAAACTATCTCACATACTCTTACTAGAAATGGATAACTAAGGCTCAAATCTAGAAAACAACACTTGTTCACATACTTATCCATGTGTGTTGCAATATTTTAGATGATTCTCTTAGCTTTTTTTAATGGTTGGCCACACTAAAAAAAGGCATATATTCTCTCTTCAATTTCTTCCATGATAAGCCAAGGATTAGTAAAACATTTACTTTTTACCACGTGATGCAAGACTATATGAGTATACAAATAGAAATCTAACACCAATTCTTTTGGTGTTAGATTAGTAAAACATTTACTTTTTACCACGTGATGTCAGGCTATATAAGTGTACAAGTAACAATCTATATGAGTGTACAAGTAGCAATCTAACACCAATTCTTTTGAGGGAGGCTCCAAACTCGTTTGCATACTTATCCATGTGTGTTGCAATATTTTAGATGACTCATTTGGGTTTTTTTATGGTTAGCCACACTAATAAAGACATAGATTCTCTCTTCAATTTCTTCCTTGATAAGCTAAGGATTAGTAAAACATTTACTTTTTACCACATGATGCAAGACTATATGAGTGTATAAGTAGCAATTTATATAAGTGTACAAGTAGCAATCTAACACCAATTCTTTTGAGGGAGGCTCCAAACTTCAAGAAGTTTATTGATGCATTCTCATATGATTAGAAGGATCAATTAATTAGAAAATCAATGGCACTAAAAAAAAAACTTCAAGATGTTTGTTGATGCATACTCGTGTGATTTAGAAGGATCAATTAATTAGAAAATCAATGGCACTCCAAAGTACATTTTATATGAAAAATAATATACCTTTGATGCAAGATAATTGCATCTAAAATAGAGAATTATTAGAGATGCATGAGAAAAATGTATTAAGTTATAGGAGAATTAAAACAATAAAAACCCAATGTTATCTCATGGAGATCCAATGTTTAAGTATGTAAAGGATAACTAATTAGGTAATCAATGGTATAATTATATATCTGAGCTTTTAGCATTATAGTGGGTTTTAAAAAGGAAATTTCTTCTAAGTCAGGCCGCCACATCCTCTACAATTACATTGGATCTATTTTTAGTACTAGACAAATATGGTGCTAAACCTAGAAAATTCAACAAGTCAAGTGGTTGCATTGTTGCACAAGCTTTTGGCCTCAAAATTGCTATTAGTATGAATGTGTCTAATGTTTTTGAACGGTAGTGACAAGGAACCATTGGGTTTAGAAGAATTGTAATATTATTATGGGCCACTAAAAAATGAACCAAGAGAAGTGTGTGAGCCACTTATTGATGTACATAAGGGGGCATTTTTTTTAGTAAGGCATAATATGTCTTAGTGTTGGAATTTTGGATGTTATCAACAAAGAGAACATATCATCAAAATTTAAGAAGTTAAATATCTGGTATTAGGCTCCTATTTATTTAAAAGAATCCACAACTAACAAAATAATAACATGTATAGATTGTTAGAAAACAATTACTAAAAAATCCAATCCAAAGGATCCTCAAAAATAGGAGCTTATTGACTTAAGGGTTTAATGAAAGCCTTAGTTATCATAATAAGTCTCTAAGAGAAAAAAAATCATAAGTAAGGATAATGAAAGGCCTAGTTGTATTTAAAAGGCTAATAAAGAAATAATTAGTCTCCAAGAGACAAAAAATTGATCTTCAAGAGACGAAATTTCAAGCATCCTTTTCCCCTGACAATATCATGAATCTATCTTTTTTATCTAAGTATTAAGGCTTTAGTGTTCTTGTGGTAGACCACTTATTTCAAAACTATTTAGTCTTCATATTACAAACTTAATAATTAAAAATCATGTTCTTGTATTAACTTAATCTTTTAAATATTCTTTATTAGAAATTAAGTAATTATTCATAATCAAATTGCCTTTTATATTTTTCACTATTTTAGCCATATTTGTAAATTAGATAGAAGAAAATAAGAGAGGTTCAGAGGTTCAGAGGTTCAGAGAGAGAGAGAGAGAGAGAGAGAGAGAGAGAGAGAGAGAGAGAGAGAGAGAGAGAGAGAGAGAGAGAGAGAGAGAGAGAGAGAGAGATTTTGAGCATAGACAAACATCGATATTGAAGCCATTGTTAGTGACTACCAAAAAGAAGGATATAATGCATCATCACAATGAAAGATCATGAGATGATATATGGTTCATATATAAAGGAATAAAAAAATAAGTAATGAAATATATAGTGGGTTCTCATAATATCAAAGGAGTAATTATATGGATTTCGAGTCCAAAATGTTCCAAGAGTATTAGGATTTATCCAAAATACTAATATTAAGATTCATTTCAAATTAATAATATGGTCCAATTGAGGGAGAGCATAATATGGCAAGCCATGTTATTTTTAAACTTTTTGTATCAATACACAAATAATAAGAAACCATTTTAAGAAGAAGAAAGGAAAAAGCTATATTCCTTTCTTTGTGTAACCCTAGGAATGAAAGATGGTTGTATTTTGAAATGTCTAATCCTTTCTTAATGTATTTTGAAATGTGTATTCCTTTCTTCGTGTAACCATATGAATGAAAGATGGTTGTATTTTGAAATGTCTATGCAAGACCATAAGTTTAATAGTGCAAGTCATCATGGTTTCTACGGATAGTTTACATTCTTACACTAGCATCTTATTGGCATGAGTTTTTATGTTTTGTATAATAGATTTGATGTTTTTGATGACCAGCATGATTATGGTTGTCTTTGTGGGGTGGAATGAAAGAATACATAATTGTCATATGATTTGAATTACATTCTTTGAGAAGATTCTTATGAGCTTGTTAGTGTTCTATAACTTCCTCACAATTTAATGTTAACATTTAAAAGAAGATTTAAAATACATTTAGCTTATACTTTTATATAAGATAATTTTAGGAGGATTTTAGGAAATCATAATGCTAAAAAGGAAGTGGTAATTAAAATGCTATAAGTAAGTGTATTTGGTATCGAAACTTGTAGAACATCTTATGAGATTTAAAATACATGTTTATTTTTAGTCTCAAGAGTTTGAGAAAATAAAAATAAATAAATGAAACAATTTTCTCTCCATTCTTTCCAGTTATATGAGCAAAAATCACTAGCATGCCCAAGAAGAAAGTATTTAATTCAAATAGCTTGAAAATTTAATTACCAAATGAGAATGATGCAAAATGGTCATATATTATCATCTTAACACCTAAATGATGAGTATGATGCAAAGTGGTCACCTATTATCATCTTAATCCAAATAAATATTTAATCCACTTCTAGATTTAGGAAAGTAATTCAATTGTTATCAAATTAATCCAAAAATATCCACTTTCCACTCAATTGTCTTATAGGCCATTATGATTTCAATCTACAAAGTTATTTATTTTGATTTATATTTACAACATCGTGCACTCTAAGGTTTTATTCATCTCATAAAAAACTTAAATGCAAGCTCCTAATTCAATGAGAGGATGCTCTTTGACTAAGACCCCATCTGTTTACTTGAATCCCTCATTATGGAATAAGAAGAGCCATGTGATGGAAATTACAACTTACATGTTCATAAAAATCAATAACAATTTTCATCAATAACAATAATCAACTTGCATATACATAAAACTCAATAACAATTTTGATCTCATCCAAACATTGTTGCTTTTTATGTACCTTATGTTTTTTTGAAAAATATTAAACATTTTGCATTGGATATGACATGATAAAAAAACAATTCTAGCATTTGGATTGGCATCCAAGAGATAATGAAAGTTATAGTGCATTCTTTGTGATGATGTCATAAGTGGCTCATTATACTTATTATTTTTTCACAAATCTTCTAAAAATATATTCTTTATAAAATCCTAATTGATTTTCCTTTTTGGATGATAAGCATTGACAAAAAATCTTGACATGTGAGTCAACTAAAGGTAAAAGTCATGTGCATATTTTATTGTTCTTCTCCACCTTAATCATAAGAAACTTCCTTTCATTACTTTATCCCTTTTTGAATTTAAAAAAATTAATGTGCATGGAGTGGAGAATCAATCTTTATAATGGGTTAAAAAACTATATATGAATACCACTAAGCTTAAAGGGATAAGCTTAAAGGGAAAAAGTAATTATAACGTACATATTTAAAGACATGGTGACTTCTTTCTAGTCAATTCATTTAAAATTACAAGCATTATATATAGATACATGCTGACATATATATAGATACTTGCTACAAGAAAAAATAACATATATACACGTAAGTATGAAAAGATAATGGTTATCTTACATATAACATATGGAAACAAAAGTGTGGAATCTATTTGTGATTTATGTTTTCTTAAAAGCACAATGATCTAGTTTATTGATGTGCATGGATCATGACCTTCATTCACATGGTAAGAACACTTATAAATTATAGCATACTAGTTAAAAATTGATATGGTTTTTTTTAAAATGTTTGGATCTTAATATTATGATGAAAATTACATGCATAACTACATTTGTTGGATTTTCTCTACAGCATAAGGTTACTTATATAAGCTTTGAAAATATGGAGTTTTGGTAATCTCCCTATTCATAAACAATCATGATAAAAGGGATTTTAATAATAAGCTTGTGAACTTTGACAAGGATTATACGACATCAAGTGATGTTTGATGTTGTGAATAGGAAATTAAATTATCATTAAAATTAAGAAGTTATAGTTTAAAACATTGAAATAATCTTGACACCATTATTTTCTCAAGCAATTCAGAAGCATGTTCACATATCCACTTAAAAAATGCTACTTTCCTTTTTATTTTTATGATGGATGTGAAAACATGGGACATATTGTGTGGGTAGGTGTCAAGGTCTCTTAAAGCATCCAAAGGATGTGTAAGCTAGATGTAGTGTTCAAATAGCTTAATGGGACCACGTTTGCAAAAAATCCAAAGATCCTAAGTTGCCTACAAGGAAGGTGCTTGGTTCCATTTTACAAAGGGCCACATACGTATTAGGTGTATTAGTAATCTTTTTGAGAAAATGGAATTTGTCTTCATTTTCATGTAAGTGTTGTTGAATCCTGTTAATCTCTGTGATTGGAATTGAAGAAAAATTAGAAACATTGCTCTCATTGTATTGAAAACTTTATTTTGATAAAATAAGATAATTATTTCCTTAAAAAAATTAAAGCTTAGTAGTCATTACTAATAATATGATATTTCCTACACATAGTCAAAGCTTAGTCATTACCAATAAACTTATAAAAAATAGGATATTTCCTCAAAGACTAGTAGTCATTACCAATAAATAAATCCTAAAACTCAAGCCCTTTTCCTAGTTCACCCACCTTGTACAAGGAAGCCCTTTACACTCAAAGATTAGTAGTCATTAGTAATCATTACCAAGAATGGCGTAGTCCTACTAATTGAGGAACTTTTCTCAGAAATTCAAATAAAATCCAACAAGAGAGTGGCTAAGGATAGGTCACGGATTCCAAGAACAATTTATGAAACTATAACAATATAAATAAGAGATTTAAGTGAAGCGTTTGAGTGTTTTTTGAGTGTGATGAGATGGAATTAAATTTTAAATTAAGTGGTGAAGAGTGCATGTGTAAGGGATTTTTGAGTTTGATGAGATGGAATTAAATTTCAAAATTAAGTAGTGAGGAGCGCATGTGTAAGGGATTAAAATGAAGTTGTGAAGAGTGCACATGTAAGGGATTAAAATTAAGTGGTTAAGAGTGCATGTGTAAGGGATTTTTGAGTTTGATGAGATGGAATTAAATTTCAAAATTAAGTAGTGAAGAACGCATGTGTAAGGGATTAAAATGAAGTTGTGAAGAGTGCACATGTAAGGGATTAAAATTAAGTGGTTAAGAGTGTGTGTATTAGGGACTAAAAGATTTGTATTTTAGTTATGTGAGTGAGTATGGAATCTAGTGGGGTGTGTGAATGAAAAAAAAAGGTGATGGGTGGGTGAGTGCTTGACTAAAGATAAAGAAAAACAAAAAGTGGGCAGTAGGAACAGTCCCAAGTGATGAAAGAAAGTAAACTAGCCTCATTAGCCTAGGAAACATGGATTAGCAAAGATTGACAAGGATTAGAAAAGGTTTAGGGAAATTAAGTGGTTTCTTATTGTCAAGTTATTATCAAAGATAAAAAGATATTAAAACCCAGATTGACTTACATATGTTAAGCTACCCTTTCACACTACACTTATAAGTGTCCATAGACATGCCCAAGCCTTGTGCAAACCCTTGGCCCCTTTCACATCCCCTTCAACCCTTGGCGTTGGGCCCAATTGACTAAATTCCCTTTTACTTTGTTATAAACCATCCTCACCCAAGAGGTTTCATCCTTGAAACCTTAGGTATACATGTACAAACTTGCATGGATGGAGAATACCATCAAGGACTCATGTCAAGTAGCATGCTCATGCGTGAACCATGTATGTTGGAGCTAAAAAGACATATGTATGGCTGTAAACTTCCCCCAATTCCTTGACATATCACATACTTCATAATGTTATATACACTTCGTGAAGCATGCATTTCACATCCAAAACTAAAAGGTATCTAGGGCTGTTTGAATAGTGATTTTTAGAAATTCTAGCAACCCATAATCACTATTTTCATGCACTAATTGACTCCTCAAAGGTAGGTGAAGGACAACTTATCAAAAGATTTAACCTCCTGGATCAAAAGGCAAACCAAGAGACCAACGATCAAACCTCCTCAAGCACAAGTAGCCACCTAGATCAAAAGGATAGCTACTATAATCTGCTACCACATATATTGGGGTCAAAAGGAAAGCATATTGGTAGATCCATCAATACAAAACATAAATCCAATACCCCATGTGCAAGAGTACCTCCATTATCCAAGGGAAATACACCAAAGCCATGGAGTGCCACATACTCATGCACCATGCATCTCACATGACAAGTGATGCATCTGAAAGTGAATGCCCCAATCTCATAAACCATAGAATCACTTTGGCATCCACAAAATCTAAAAGTGCAAGTCAACTTCCGTATGAACTTTAGTGTCATCCTCAAATTCCGCTTGAAGATATCCACTACAAAGCACATCCTCATAATGAATATTTTCATCATCAAGGCTACCATCATCCGCATCTTCATAGACATCCTCATCCTGGTGATGATGAATGGTAGTACCATGATCATCAACATCAACCACCAACATATTGTCCCCCCCCACCATATTATCCACATGAGTAATGAACCATATGGAACATCCTCGTAAATATCACAATCATTAATTTTCCAATCCTTTGTGAAGGATTTCTCAAACAATGCATTGCAATAGATCTTCCATGTGCATGGGTCGGCATCTAAGATTGCATCCTCCACACATGACACCTGAATCAATGTGTTATCCAACACTTTATCAATGCAATCCTCATGATCAAGCTTTCTTTGTTGCAACATATCACAAGCTAAAAATGCATCCATAGAAGAACTTACAATGGTTGTTTAAACATTCCCACTTTTAGCTTTCTTTTCTCCTTCGACCATGGATGCATAAGATGCATGTGGTGCCCCTAAACTTGACCTCCATGAGTAAAGGATTTATTGTAATATAGAAACATGAAAATTTGTATACCCTTTGTTCCCACATTGGCCATTTCAACATTGGTTGTATGCAACCCTTCTTTAGCATTCCTTCCCCTCTTCTGAATGAGATGTGGATGAGATGTGAAGTGATGTAAGGGGATGTGGATGAGATGTGATGTAATTTAAAGAGATGTGGATGTGAATGTGATGTGGATGTGGATGTGGATGAGATGTGATGTGGATGTGATGTGGATGTGGATGTGAATGTGATGTGGATGTGGATGTGGATGAGATGTGATGTGATGTAAAGAGATGTGAATGAAATGTGATGTGATGTGAATATATGTGGATGTGAAGTGATAGATGTGAATAAATGGATGGATGTGTTGGATAGTAGTGCATGTGAATGATTGGATGGATGTGGATGAATGAAATGGGATGTGTATGAATGAGATATGATGTGGATGTGATGTAATGTCTCGATGGAATAAATGAGATATGATATGGATAGACGTGGATGTGATGTAATGTGGATAGAATGTATGTGATGGGAATGGGGATACAATGAATGTGATGAATGTGAATGGATGTGATGTGATGTGAGTCGGGATAAGTGTGAATGGGTGAGATGTGATGTGAACTGGATGTGATGTGATATGATGTAAATTGGGATAGATGTGAATGGATGATATGTGATGTGAATGGATGTGATGTGATGTGAATCGGGATAGATGTGAATGAATGAGATGTGATGTGAAATTGATGTGATGTGATATGATGTAAATTGGGATAGATGTGAATGGATGATATGTGATGTGAATGGATGTGATGTGATGAATGAGATATGATGTGGATGTGATGTAATGTGGATAGAATGTATGTGATGGAATGGGGATACAATGAATGTGATAAATATGAATGGATGTGGTGTGATGTGAGTCGGGATAAGTGTGAATGGGTGAGATGTGATGTGAAATGTATGTGATGTGATATGATGTAAATTGGGATAGATGTGAATGGATGTGATGTGATGTGAATCGGGATAGATGTGAATGAATGAGATGTGATGTGAAATGGATGTGATGTGTGATATGATGTAAATTGGGATAGATGTGAATGGATGATATGTGATGTGAATGGATGTGATGTGATGTGATTTGAATCGGGGTAGATGTGAATGAATGAGATGTGATGTGAAATGGATGTGATGTGATATGATGTAAATTGGGATAGATGTGAATGGATGATGATGTGAATGGATGTGATGTGAATTGGGATCGATGTGAATGGATGAGATGTGATGGGATGTGAATCGGGATAGATGTGAATGAATGAGATGTGAGGTGAAATGGATGTGATGTGATGTGGATCGGGGTAGATATGAATGGATGAGATGTGAATGAATGTGATGTGATGAGATATGGATATGGGTAGATGCAAGTGGATGAGATGTGATGAGTACAAATGTGAAAAGATGTGATGAGATGGAAAATGATGTGATTGGATGAGAATGGATGAAGGACGATGGGAATATATATGATTGAACTTGGATTAAGTAATGTGGATTGATGTGGAACAGCATGTAGGAGAGTAGATCATTGTTCTTATTAATTGGTCATGTGACATG